>NC_091931.1:45425106-45587474 GCF_041260155.1 Ptychodera flava | reverse complement strand
TAAATGTTAGACTTATATTTTAATTTGTTCAAAGTTTTTAGAGAACAGTTTTACCATCGCGCAAGAATTTCATTATTCATGCCGAATCTCTCAGGAGATTTAAACTCTTAAAATTACAACTAGCCATCTCTTCCAAGTTTATTTAAGCGCTATCTCATCTACATATTCCCATATCAACAGCAGGCGTTCGCTGGAAAGAGTGTTTGCTGAGAAAGAATAGCAGTGGCCCAGAATACTGATCAAGTATCTTGCAGCTGTGACTGGCACAAAAGGAATCCATATCGTTTTTTCGTAGACATACACAGTTTCGTTGAATTGAATGAATCTCGAAAGGAACTGTCAACTAAATACACAAAAAGGAGAATTCATTTCATGTTTATGTCATTTTATTGCCCCGAGATGCATGTGTCCATCAAACAGACAATGCAACATTGAACAGTCTTATTGATATGCGTGTAATTGCGTACAGTATTCGTCGTATTGGGTTTTCTGTCCATCGTTAGCGATGAAAAGATGTCACACTTTGTTTGCTGATGAAGAGAGCAGATAAACTGGGACAGATGGAAAGGGCAAGAAAAAGACAAATGAAATGGCAAATCGTAGATTTGCTCCGTACATGCAATGTCGATGCGACATGTAAGTAAGGAATTCCGCCCCTGAAGTATGTCCATCCATTCATCCGTCAATCTGCATGTCTATTCATCCGTCCATCCTTCTGCCCCTCCGTCGGTCCGTCTGTCCATCCATCCATCCATCATCCATCCATCCATCCATCCATCAATCTCTCTATCCATCCATCCACCCACCCATCCAACCACACATCCAACCAACCATCAATCCATCCATTAATCCATCAATCCACCCACGCATCCATCCATCCATCCATCCATCCATCCATCCATCCATCCATCCATCCATCCATCCATCTCTCTATCCATCCATCCACCCACCCATCCAACCACACATCCAACCAACCATCAATCCATCCATTAATCCATCAATCCACCCACCCATCCATCCATCCATCCATCCATCCATCCATCCATCCATCTATCCATTCATCCATCCATCCATCCGTCCATCCGTCCATCAATCCATAAAAACCCATGTTTTGCCTCACCATAACACATGACAACAACTCGTTCTTATAGTGACTCGGGAATTCTCGATCGACAATTACAATGTTTTATATTCTCAACGAGTCTGTCCATTTGGTTTTCCCTAAAGGGAGACAAGTCACATACTTGTTATCGTCGGAAACAGGTCAAACATCGATACGGCGACAACAATGTGAACAGATTTGCAGAACATTTCCTCAGTAAATCCTCAGGGGAACGGATCCGCAAACGAACAGTATGTAGATGCTGTCTTTCAAGAGCAGTGCCGTAATATTTTGATGTACCATTATTCTTTTCGTTACTGTGTAGGGCCTTATTATTATGTCGATTTAAGCGTCCATGGTTCTCGGCCTGCTCACCTCTGCTTGCATTCGTCTTGCTTATATGGTGCGAATCAGTGTGCATATCTTTTCATAGCACAAATTTAAAAAGTGATGTATCGCATAGTCTCTTAAAATTCGGGTGAATATGTATAAAAAGCGAGGGTATTAAACTTCTGTTTTCATTATGTTCGGACAACAATTAAATATATTCTTCCATTTGTGGTAGTATGAACCTCGAAAGTGAAAGACTTAAACTTTTGCTCAAACTTTTCTCAATGAAACTTGCAACCCCATTCTAGAACCAAATCAAGAATGAAAATCAGGGATCACCGCAAGGGTTGCTACTAGAGAAACAAATTATCCAACATTTACCGATTTTTGAAATTCAAAATTGCCAATACATTTGTGTTAAATTTATCGGAGAAATAAAATTTTTGACCTTCCAAAAGCTAAGAAAGTGAAATTTTTTCTTACTCCAAGAGCTTTGAAATGAACCTCAACAAGCAGCAGATCAGAAAAGAATTGTAAAAATTTGAAAGTCCGAATCGCATTCTATCTTAAGTTGACATGGGAGCATTTTTATCGAACAGGGAACTATACGATCTCAGGCAATGCATAACTATCAGAAAATGGAAGTATTGAATATATACTTTGTCTTTGTCGATAAATTGAAATGTTCATATCCAAAATAGCAAGACGTTCCGACAAAGATGGGAGTTTAAAGTTTAAGTTGACGTATAATAGTTAATCCTGGAAAGAGTTAACCCAAAATTTACTGTTTTTGAAGAGCTCGTTTCATGTTATTAGATTAGAGTAAGATTTGGAAAAGGGCGACTCAAGCTGACATTCTGATTGTGTCTGCAATGAGTTTATCGTGTCTGGGATGAGTTCGTTTACTATCATTGTTTGGTTGTAAATGTGCCGCGGTCCAAGCGAGGTTATACCGATGACCTCTTCAAAAGTGGGTCATTGAAGATTGTCACCTTGTTCGCTTCGTTCGAAATAGACAAACCCCAAATCCACCGGGGATTTTCACAAAACGTGGTAAATTAGAGGAAAAGAGAATGAACAGTATATTAATATTGTGTAAGTTCAACTAAAATCCACTCAAAACAAAGGGCTAGTCATCTACTTTAGGCTATTCCCGTTAGTTCTCGGTTACCGGTGCTATTTTATCCAAAGCGCCATTTGCAAAATGACTGTTCGTCCGCAAATAAAAAAAAATAATCGTTGATCAACTTTTTGGGCACATTTGTGACCCGCTTCTCTGCCAAATCTTAAGGAGTAACGTAAGTTCAGTGAACTAGGCTCGAACAGGAAGCATTAACGACCGACTTATTCATCTTGACTTCTTCCTTTTTTTATATAAATGGGGAACATTATTCACTCGTGAAATCGCAATGGACATGATAAGCTCAGCAAACTCTGCGAAGCACTTCGAATAAGAAGAACTTGTTGCCACTCGTGCTTGTCACCCTAATGGATTCCAAGATAACATCTAAGGTAAATATTAATGACATCCATCGCTTCAAGTCTCGCTTAGATCGTCACACAGAGCGATGTTCTATAACCGTGCCGTAATTTTGCAGACTTTCGATGCTTTCAAATCTGACAGAAAGATGTTTTGCTTTCATTAAACTTGCAGAAAGTCCACAGTATGCAATGAAATTTAACCTCGTTGGAACATGCCTTTTATAGTTATGTGATGTCCCGGTCAAACATATGATTACGTTGTATAATTTGTTTCAACCAATAAACGAGAAACATGGCCTCAGAAACCATTAGGCATACCGTGGAAAGCCCCTTCACATTGGTGCCAAGAACTATCCAATGGGAACGATATATGTATTTTTTAGAGAATGGTACTGTAAACAGTCGCTAACCAACGTTCTTATTGGCGAGACTGTCAAGTTGATTCACAGATAGAATACAATTATCTAAAAAACCTTTTCTATCATGCCATTTCTCTGATCTTTGAAAAGTAATGGTTTAACAGATACACCCTGGCTTATACACTTTGATTATGAAGTCAGATTACACTATCACACATATATTCTTCACAAACATGTTAGATTTCAAATGACAACTTAAATATCCGGAGATCGGAGAAAAGCGATATCTTAAAAATGATGACGTCAATTCACTGTTTCAATTTCACGCATGCGTTGTTTCAGAACGCGTTGCAAGATTTTCTTTCGCACTTCAAATGATTTCATTCTTATTTTTTCGAAAGTTAATGGGTTTCGGGCAGAATGTCTTAGCTCAAGTTGTCAGTGTGTTAACATTGCAAATCCACTGATGTCAGATTTACAGATTTAGATAATCTATGGTGAGTAAAAATACTTTACGAAGTCGATCAGTCGAGTCCATTCTATTGATATTATTTACGAGAGCCATGACATTGTCAAATTACACCCATACGCACTCGCCTGTACAACATATAGATGGACAAATTTGGAGAAATAATGAACAAGGTAGACAGCGCCTCGGAGACAGATATACGGACTCTCAAACTATTACAGCACTATTTTGGTCTACCAATTGTTGGGCTCATTTTGAAACTCTTTCAGTAAAGAAAGTTTACGCCGGCTTAGTTTGTTAAAATCGAAAATTTTATTTTTCCACTTAGAGATGACGCATAGATGATGGCTTTTCTTGCAATTCACCAGTAGGTAAATTTGTTTGTCTTGTAAAAGGTTGTGCACTATGCCCATTAATCATATTAATTTTATTTAAAAAGTGAACATTGTAAGTTTCCTTACGGAAAGTTTGAGCAAAAGTTTAAGTCTTTAAACACATGCAGATGATATGCACGAACACACTCATAATTGAACGCTCTCAAGCATACATATACATACATACATACATACATACATACATACATACATACATACATACATACATACACACATACATACATACATACATACATACATGCATGCATGCATGCATGCATGCATGCATGCATGCATGCATGCATGCATGCATACATACATACATACATACATACATACATACATACATACATACATACATACATACATACATACATACATACATACATACATACATACATACATACATACATACATACATACATACATACATACATACATACATACATTCAAATGATATGCACGTATACATTCATAATTGAACGCTCTCAAGCATACACATACATACATACATACATACATACATACATACATACATGCATGCATGCATGCATGCATGCATGCATACATACATACATACATACATACATACATACATACATACATACATACATACATACATACATACATACATACATACATACATACATACATACATACATACATACATACATACATGTGTGCTATAGTCGACATTACATTATGAAAATGTTTTATTCTATTTGACGCCACTGAAGATTTACATCAAAAATTGCTAGATCTTAAATTTACCATTTAAGTGCAAGAAGATTGAGTGTCTCCCACAATCCATTTCACTCGTACTTGCCGATAAGCTGCTTGTCATCGTAAGCCATCACTGATAGTGTGGTTAACTCAATACATAATTCATACGTATATTCACCAGACCACACCATTTGAATTAATGAATTATGATAATGAAAAAAGAACAAACATACGAACTAAGTTAATCAATGACATGCCTTGAGTTTTTTCAAACAATGATCTCTTTTATACAACTCCCTCTTTTTTCAAACTTCTTTTTATTGACCATTTTGCATTAAATATTTATATTCTATGAGTCGCTTGCATTTGGAAATTAGTGTTTGTTTTGTAGAGTCTCAGAGTTCACAAAACCTTATAGTACTCTCCTCTCACTGCGCATGCTCCGATGTGTAAGTGTTCACGGACCACAAAATATGAAAATTTCACAACCTGTCAAATATTAACTTGGATATTTTATAGGAATTTTGGCCGTTAGTAGAAAAAATTGGTTTTATATTCACTGAATCCAGCTTTTGAATGTGATGAATTTTCAATTTCACAATTATTACTTTGACTTAGAAGGCTGGACGAGATAGTAGGTTGTTAAAACCTTGGACCAATTTCCCTAATGAACGTGGATATTAAAACTTTCTCTAAATGCCTTGCAAAATGTTTGGAGAAAGTACTCCTAAACTCAAGTCGCTTTTGTCAAGGGCGACTATGTGAGACTTATTGACAACATTTTTAATAACACCAGAGAGTTAAACATCCCCGCTTTCCTTAATGGCAATTGATTTGGAAAAAGCCTTCGATACTGTCAGTTGGTTTTACTTACTTCAGGTTTAAGAGAAATTTAAAATTTGGTCCTACTTTCAAACATTGGATAAAAGCACTCTATATTGGTACTGAATGTTGCGTCATGATAATGATTTCAGTACAAGGTTATTTAAGTTAGGTATAGAGGTGTTCGCCAAGGTGATCCATTGTCACCAATGCTTTTTTATTCTGGCGCCGGAAAGTTTACTTCAAGTTACAAGGTCAAATGCGAATATCTCTGGTGGACGGAGAGATAAAAGAGTCTGTATTGCAGATGACATGAGATGTTTTCTAATTCAAATACCGAGTCTGCTGACAAACTTTTTCTTGTCTTAAATAGTTTTGAGAATTGCTCATGTTTAAAATTAATTTTGACAAAACCGAAGCCAAATTGTTCTGAAAGTGGAAGTACGGGAAAAATGAACTGTTCGGGGTAAAATGGCCATTAAAATCGTATACGTAGAACGTAGAGACTGTCTCGCCTGAATTTTTCAGAATTTCTCCTCACTAGGTCTGTGGTTGAGTTCCTAAAGGAAAATGGCTTATTGTTGGTTGACATGCCAACAATTCACCTTAAAGATCCAGAAAAAGAGTGGCGTGTGGATTGAGGGGGGGGGGGCGGGGGTCACGATAAGGAAGAAGCTAAGAGAAGGAACTTCAGTAAATCTGTAGGAAATATGAAAAATGCCTCACTGTTGGAAAATAGGAAATTATCTTTTGTTTGGCAAAGTTGCAATCATCAAAACACTGGGTATTTCACAGATTTTTATTTTCTCAATAACGTCACGATGCCTGAGAACAACATCCAAGATGTCCACAGAACACTGTATGATTTCCTCTGGGAAGGGAAAGGTAAAGTAACCAGGAAAACTATGACAGATGATGTGGGCCAAGGTGGCTTAAACATGACCAATTTACATATTATGAATAAACAATGGAGAATCTTTTGGCCCAGGGTTAAATTTTGTTAAACCCGGAATTTTCACATCCATGGAAAGTCTTTCCAGAATATAAACTCAAGTATACAGGCGGTTACATCATTTTTAATTGTAATTTTAAATCTAAATGTTTTACCTGGCCAATTTACAGACTTTGTAACAGATCGTTTTGATACTTGGTCTGAGGAAACCAAGAAGGGCCAGAATAATATAGATCAAATTATATTTCGAATAATGAAAATATACTCATTGATGGCTAATCAGCGATTCCCTGGGCAACGATTAGTCAAGAAATTTTAACCAATTCATAAATTGAAATGGCTTGGCATTTTACCGGCCATCCCCGAGGAGTTAAAAAAAGGAAAATACAATTGATGAAATTAGTTTTTCTTTCTGGTTGTCCAACACAGTTACATTCAATTTCTATGTCTGAAATAAAACACGAGTTAATAGAGAGGATCTTTACTGTACCTGTGAGCCAAAGAAAAGTTGAAGAGGTCCTCAATGTCAACATTCTACAGTGGGACAAATTATTTAAGTTAATTTGTAAAATGTCTGTTGATTGTAAATTAAGAGAATTTCAGTTCAAAATTCTTTACAACATTTTGTTGACCAATGAAAAAATTCACAAACTGAATCATCAGAACTTCCATCTCAATTGTGTACATTTTGTGGTGTCGCTCCAGAAACTCTGGAACATCTTTTTCACCAGTGTTATTATACTGTAGTTTTCTTAAGAGATATCATTTTTTGTATGGGGACAACCATTGAACCTTACTCGGAGGCCAAGCAGACTTTGTCAAATTTTATCTGATCCAAATGAAACGATATTTGTCAATCATATTTGTTTACTTATTAAATTACACGTTTAGTTTTGTAAAATGCAGGAAAGTGAACCGAACTATAGAGGTGTTGTACCCTTTGTTAAGACAGTCTATAATATTGAATTTTTTATTGAAAAGAAAAATAGCAAATTGCATTTTCATTTGAAAAAGTGGCAACCCCTACTACACTATTTGTATTAAACTGCAAAATGTATATAATATGCCTACTTTATACCTTATTTAGACTTTATTTAGACTTTAATTTATTTATTGTGCGGGAGAAAAATCAATGGATGTAATATTAATAATTAATGAACACCCAACAAAAAATTGCAAAATATGAAAAAATTTGATATTCTATTACAGGTACATGTTGAGACTTTGGTTGACAGGTCTCCCATGAGATGGTCACAAATATTTACATTTCCAAAATCCCCTTTGCCATTCTCTTACATTTGTCTCTTAATTAAGAAAATCTTAAAATATTTTTGTTTACTTCTTGGAATGATAGAATGCATAAGTCCTTCGTAATCGACAGAATCAGAATTTGTGATACTTTCAATTCCTGGATGGAAAAGAGAAAACCTTGTATCTTGTTAACAATGACTCTGATCGCTTTGGAGTTTTGAAGCTCTTTGAATTGACTGAGCCAGTATAACGAGCAAAGGAAAAAACGGTCATGGCGTCATAAGATACAGTAATTCCAAAATTCCAGAAAGGTATGACATTCCTAACAGTCAGCAAGGAAATTCCAATTATTGCCTAAGCTCTTGGACACGCCGGCTATTATTGCTACATTTTATCTGCTAAGACGTTTGGTCAGTGCGATCTGATAACCGCTGGACAAAAGTCAACACTGTGCTTTTCTCGACTGTATTCGTCGACTTGCAAAATCTTCAGGGATAAAACTCTCGTTAGTCGAGCAATAATGTTCCAGGGTATCCTTTGGGAAGATGCTCTCCGGACTTTGTCTCGCTTTCTCATCATCATCATCATCATCATCATCATCATCATCATCATCATCATCATCATCATCATCATCATCTCGCTGCTACATCTAGTGAATCGTAGCCTTCCAATCACCATTGCAGCTGACAGTTGCCCAGTGGTTGAGTAACAAATTCAATTAACAACGGACAGCAGCACCTCGGAATTGTGTGATTGAAAGTTAAAATTTCAACGCTCAAGTGGAAGGTATTTATAAACCAATTTATTTCATTTAACTAGTAATATTCCACTGTAATGAGAATTGTAGAGACTCAGTGACGATCGCACTACGTATATGAGAGATATTCTTCGACAACACGGTTTATGTATTTCCATCGATCGATCGATTCCATGCATGGCCTCATGAGATCAACCTGAGAATAAACTATTCATGATCCTGACAATGACAAACAACAGTGACACTAGTAATTACATATTGTTTCGCCCGTGGAAGCGAGTCAAAAATCAACAAATGAAGACATGCCATTGAGAGTTGTCTATTACTAAGAGAGACTCATCCGAGTGAAAGTTTGATGGTCCAAGGAAGATCTTTAACGGTACATTTTTTCCAAGATGACCATGTCATGAAGAGGAAGGGCAGCACCAATTTTCAGTATCGTTTTTCTGTACTTGTATAGTATGCAGTAACTAAATGTGCCGTTGTGGGTTGCAAAGTGTAATGCATTACCAAGGGTATTAACTCTCTCCAAACCTTACTGATACACAAAGTGTGTCTTTAATGTTGCTATACACACGGTTTTTTTTGTCAGTTACAATAACGTACATCATAAGTACGTTGATGATCCGGGTATCAATATTATCAACAAACGTTGGAGAGAAGAACACAGAACTTTAGGCCGCGTTCAAAAAAATGGTGGGGGGGGGGCTGGAGGAATTCAGGGGGATTCGAAAATTTTTGGGGTAGTTGAGGGGGGTACTTGAAAGTTTGCCCTGCCTATAGGGGGGTCTGGAAATATTTTGACTACCAACATTTTGATGTCGTCCAATGGTTCGAATGTTAGTAATAATTAAACAAAACCCAGAACCGTTTTGTCGCATTCTATGTCTTTATTTACGAAAAAATCTGAAAATGTATGAATGCCATTAAATTTTCGTAAAACAAGTTGGCCTTGTAATGGGGCAGGAGCTGCAACTGTTGATAATTTTTCAATATTTCTATGCAATGTATCAAACACAGTTTCTTGGTGTCTCTCTACAGCATGCTGAAAAACACAATATTCAGTTTGTCAACAAAGCCCATTTGTCTAAATATTGGTGATGATTTAATGATACAAATGCACGGAACACGTAGGCTGTGTTGGCAAGCTGAATACTGGACAGCTCAACATGCTGTAGGGAGTAGAACAAGAACGCAATTGTATAAACTGAACAAAAATATTGTTAAAATAAAAAGTTAATACAACTACTGCCCTGCTACTACATACTGGCAGTGATAGTGATACATGTAGCTCTGACTCTGATGTAGTTGAGAAAAGTTTCGGTCATAGGACACTCAATAGACAGTGAAACATACATCTAATTGTACAAAAGATCCAGCCAGAGAGCAACACATAGAAGACTAGGCGACTAACAGTTACCATGGAGTTTTGAATTCTGGCATATGAGAACAATGAAATATTAGAGAAAAAAAATGGGGTCACCATAATTGATCTTATACAAATGTACGATGAAAAGTCAGTTCTTCTACAATCACTTAAAATCAATATATAAAACCATTCATTTCAAGTTTATGCAGTGAATGAATTTTCACATCTCATTGTACAAAAATACAAAAAGTAAAACTTTGAACAGTAAAAAAAATGTGGAACGAAATGGAATCGTTTATATTTTATCAAATTTGCCATTATTACACCCAGAATTTCTGAGATTAAAACAATTAATTTCATGGAATATTTTAACCTTCCAGTATTGTCAATTTTGTAAGACATTTATAAGTGGCATCTAAGTTGTATACCGGTATGTGTCTTGTGCTTTAAAAAAAATTCGGTAGGTCACTGTGCTCATTTTTTCACAATTTGGTTAAACGTAGCCAGGAATACACAATTTTCATACTCTCTCATGATTGTCATTTTGTGTGCTTTTCAGCTGGTGCCATTGACCTGGCCAGAGTTGGATAAACTCAAGTCGGCTTAGACTGAGAAATCCAAAAAGTCCACTGATGCATTTAAAAATGAATCAATTTAAGAACTTGCCCTAGGTATATGGCTATACAACCTGCTGATAAGAGGTAGTGTTGAACATCTGCATGCAGAACGACACATTACATTTTTATTTTTACTCTGCGTGCATTCCTAATAAATATGCGGCTATATGGTAATTCCATTTTAAAATTCCATTTGAAAATTTTTGAAGGGTATTGAGGTGGGAACTTGAAAATTTTTGAGGGTATTGAGGGGGGGGATCTGAAAAAAATAAGATTTCAATCGCGATTCGCCCCCATACCAATTTTTTTGAACGCGGCCTTAGGAAAACAAATACCGGATGTTACACAGTTACTGCTTTTCAGATCTCACTCCGACAAGCAAAGAGCTTTGGAATGGAAAAGCCTCTTGGGTCTCGCCAAGTCTCGAGTACTCTCTCTTACGGCATCACATGAGTAAGAGAACGATCTTTCAAGGTGTTAAACGCGACTTTACGTGCGTAAATAGCGGCACAGAAAGAATTTAATCTTTGAGGATGGAACATGACGGTTTGTTTACTTTATCTAATTAAAAAACTGCTTATCGACAACAACAATATTCAAGTGATATCCAACAATGCGGTCCACTATCAGCGCTATTTACCCAGCTCGAATGTTTAACCTTTTATTATGTGTGACATTTTAAAAATAGACATAATATAATCGACCGATGAATAGGTGAAATTGATTTGATGAGAAGCTGAATTGATCAATTCCAAATTAGTTTGCCAGAAATTTCAATGAAGACGACAGATAATATGTCATGTGACACTGATCACCTCTGTCTGTCTGTCTACCGACCTACCTACCTACCTACCTATCCTCTGTCTATATTTTTAAATTTATGCAAATATATAAAGACAGACATAGACGTTTAATTATATATATGTATATATATATGTATGTATATATATATATATATATATATATATATATATAATATTAATGTTGACACTATATTCTCTTCCCTTCTCTCGGACGAACCCTCAAAATGTTGAAGCTCTATTTGTATGAGCTTTCTTTCCTGATAATTGCAAGATTCCATCGGCATATATGATCCTTATTCCCGCAGACATTCGTTTCGAGAAATCGATTGTTAAAGTTCATGATAGACAGCAAGTCACTGATCAGGGTTTCTTTTCGATCTGATCGGCCAGCGGTTACTCGATTATTATCATCATCTTTCGTCCATCGTAATGCGTCATCTCTGACTTCAAATTTCAAATCGCTATAAATGGTATAATCAGACAAGAAAACTGAAATTTACACAATGAGGTCACTTGGCTTTTTACCCAGCACGTTAACTTTAAACAAAGACCCATATTACAACCTGCGCTGCATTTTCTACCATGCATTCTCTGAGACAAACCCTGGATGTATTGAAGCCCTGTAAGTATGATCTTTCTTTCCTGATAACTACAAGATTCCATCGGCATCATGTCCGCCTCCTGTATTGTTTATCATGGACATCATTGGTATTTAGTTTTCGATCATATCTTCTTCCCGCGACGCATGACGCACTTGAAGATTGTTCGGGCTACTGTGCATTTGTATATCGAGTAGATTCCCCCTTCCAAAGCACTAATGAAACCATGGAATCGAGAAGGTTCAAAAGGGACACAGGGAAATTTTTCTTTCTGAATGACTGAAGAAATAAGGTATTCGGGTAATTGGAAGTGTATTGAGTTGGTGGTTACAGTATGGCAGATATCATTTTTACGTAATTCATGAACTGCCCTGAATAAATGATACAGCAGATGAATTAAACAGTGGTCGGTAAAGTCACGCTCAGGTTATGAAGTTTCTCCAATTAGAAGATGACATGGATTGACCTCGTGCAACGTCCCTTATTGTCTATACGGTCAATTTGGAATCTGTCATTGATATCTTCTTATTAACGTTAGAAAGTATTTTTGTCTACAAAGGACAGGACATCCACATACCGGCAATTTCTTACGCTCGTGGACAGGAGCAAGACTTTTCTTACCCTGATGTTAAGTTGTATTCAGTCTTTCAACGGTTACGAAATGGTCAGGAGCCTTAATAAGATAAAATATTTTCAACATAGTCCACGCCGCGCCTTGTACCAGAGGTCTTTACACTTTACGACACTTAATCATAATTTTATTATTCAATTTCTTTGATTGTCTGCAACAACTGTACAAACCAGCACATTTATCGTTCACGTAGGCCATAAAGATAGCCTTCACATCCTGTTCAGGCGTTAGTTAAAAACTTCAAACCGCACAAAATAAGCTCTTATAAAGAACTCAAGCACGCAGAGAGACATTTATTTGTCGATCACGTGATAATGTGAATGATCAGGGACAACATAACAATATTTCATCACAAACGTAAGGCATCCTTGAAACGATCACTCTGTTTGAACAATAATAGAAATTTCTGAACCACAATAATCAATGTGAAAAACTCACACATAACGAACGGTCTTAAGTAAATGTAAACTTACATAAAGCAGCCTAAAGTGTCTAGGTCAATGCTTAGAATCAACAGAAAACACACATTTCCTTAATTCGTTTGCATATTCGATAGGGGTTCTAAATTAGAAGAAACATGCAATAACAAGACCGTTTGTATTTTTAGGGAGGAGGGCGATGGACGCATTTAGTGCCCTCATTTTCAGTTCATTATTTCGAGAGAGCGGTGCTTTATTCCAATCAACCCGTCGACATAGCCGGCTGTATTCATCACATGCATCGAGGTGCAGAGGGTAGGTTATCGGACTCATTGTCGGAGGATTATGAGTTCGAGGCCTAAGGAAGTCCGGAGTGGCGGACAGCTACTGGAGGAGGGTAAATTAGAAATTGGATCGTTGTTTTGAGCCATTGAGGACGTTAATGTTCTCCTCATTGTTTCATCTGGTAATTGTTCCTCTATTTTGACTTCCGCTTGTTGGGTGATGGATTAGACAAATAACGAAATCCTCCTATCTTGTTTTTATAGAAGTTTATGGATCTGATTCACTTTTTGATAGCTTCGAGAATGAATGTCATCCAAGCTTTCTTTTTGTGCCATCTAAAACTTTTTTGAAAGATCAACCACTAAGCTTGTCAACCCAGCCTCAGTTACGGACATGTTGTTGTTGGTGAGCGTGAGTAAATTCAAGGTGTACACTTTGCACAGTTGTTACAGAGTGTTACAGATATTATTTACTTCCAGAGCATGATGTTCAAACTCACTGGACCATCCATTAAGAATGAGGATGTGGAGAACCTCAAGATGAGATTACTAAATATCACGAAGTTACGGAAAACAATATCTATACATCAAGGCAGCGGTGTCTTTGAAGTCTACATCAAACCCCATAATCCCAAGAACATGGGCTGCTATGTTAGTTTCCTCGTTTAGACATACAGAACGAATGCAACAATGTAGAGATTGGTTGGCGATTTTCTGACATGATTTCGACGTTGACATAGCAACGGGGCTCTATTACTCGAGAAAGTGCTTATTTGTCCTGTCGCTATGGATGCATGTTACCTCGGCTGATTTAGCCACATTAATGAAATAGAAAAAAAATCGACGGCTTAAAACAGACGTTAGAACTTTTTTATATTGGATCACTATGTTCAAAATCAATATTTACATTAGAGTATTAATATACTAGAATACTTAAATAGGATTTCACCAGAATATTAAAAAGTAATACAGTGTAAGGTCATACAAACGCTTTACGTGGAAACTGACAATTATGGTAGCTTCATTTGTCATTCGTGAACTTGTGGCGAAAGCACGGCATTTTGCGGTTACGGAAATCACTTTGAACATTAAAGTGTATGACTGGCCGCTAAAATTTCCTGTCAAGCTTCAGTGCTCTCTAATCAATAAACCTTTACATTCTGCATAAAAGCGCAGCGCTACTGTGTGTGCCAACGTGACGCGAAGCCCTAGCGACGAAGACATGCGAAGAAAGAGAATTATTACTCACAATTCTAGGCCGGCAACATCCAGTCCAAAAGCGTAGCGAAGACAGAACTTCTTTTTTGACGTCAGAGCAACAACCCGCGTACTTCAGCTTTTGTGATTTACCGAATTCGCCAACTCCGGTTGATCACACTCTTCCTGGTTTTTGTCGGCGGGCACACTCCAGAAATTAAACTCCTCGGTCAGGAACGTCGAATTCTTGTCGCCCGGGCGGAAAAGATCTGGCTAGACGATAATGCGCATGCGGGTTTACTTAGCCAAGACATTGTATGTTCTGCTGAATATCAGTACAGACGCCAATGAACTGTAACAAACGGAAAGTAAATAGAGTTTTGATGAGATCCATTAAAGTATGCAACTGAAGAGCTCATATTCCATCTGCTCAATTAATATATATGGACATCTCTCCAAAAATACTGACTTATGAGTCACGCCTTCGATGTTTCGTTCTTACTAATTTGAAAGATTTACCGCATTTAAACGTTCTTTCTTTCCGACCCACCCTAAGGAAATAGTGCATTGCGACTGCGTCCTGCTCAAATTGTATAATGACTTGTGTCATTCCCGAACACAAGGGTAATGCATTAAGCGTTTATGGCTTACATTTGATCATAGACAGTAGTCTACTGTCCATGATTTGTTCCACGCAAAGAGTGCAACACCCTAAGTGTGTTTGCACTGTGTGTCCCCCGACAGGGAATTACCCTGAAATAGCCGAGTAAACATTACGCCCGGCTAAAATGCTAGGAAAAATACTCAACACTCTGACGAAGTTACGATTTGATATTTGTCAAATGACACAAGTAACTTATATTATCTAATCCAAAAAATATTGCCGATAGCGAAGAACTACTTGACATCGATTTTGTGTGTAAACTGAGTTACTGAGTATTATGCCAAAGGTTTTGATGAATTCATCGATGGAGGGGAAATCAGAAAGAGCGCGTGCCAGGTCTCGAGTGATGCGCACAATCTGAAAATAGTATAATTTTATGTCCGTATGATCATATCATTATCATCCGTATCAGTTTTCATCTTATATTCATTTTTGGAACAATCTTTTGACTAAAAATCGAAATAACACAGCCGAGACAAGGCAAAAACTTTAATTCCTAGAAGAATAAAAATCTGCTAAACGACATTATCAGGAATTTGTTGCATTACGAAGGTGTTCGGATCTCAACCAACCAACCAATCAAGTGAATTCAAAACAGCTGAACAGCATTACGATGACCTTGAAGACAACAATCAAAGTTAAACACACAGCTCCCATAACTTGGTAGAATTTATGTCAATGTTTGGATGACGTACGTACAGGAAGCTCGCGCATTCTTGTAGGTTCAACAGAGCTCTCTAATATAAATACTTCAATTCAGTTAGCGCCGTAAATGAATAAAAATGAAATAATATATGTTGAGATATATTATTAAAATACATTCATTCCGGACTTAGGCCATCAAAGATTGTACAAAATATGTTAAATGCAATCATGATATCAGTGTGTTTCTCAGGAAGGGATTCTAATCTAATCTAATCTAATCTAATCTAATCTAATCTATAATATAATATAATATAATATAATATAATATAATATAATATAATATAATATAATATATTATAATATAATATAATATAATATAATATAATATAATATAATATAATATAATATAATATAATATAATATAATATAATATAATATAATATAATATCATATCATATCATATAATATAATATAATATAATATAATATAATATAATATAATATAATATAATATAATATAATATGATATGATATAATATAATATAATATAATATAATATAATATAATATAATATAATATAAAGTAATTAAAAATGCATTTTTTGTACCTTTATATCTGTTCACTCTCGATTATGTTGATGTGGTCTTAGTAGGATAACAACATTTGTTGGTTGAGATGAAACTATCCATTTACAACACTTCCTTACGCGATTCAAAATTCATTTTAACGAGCATAACCTTGTGACTGTAAAGAGATGCAGGGATTTGCATATCATTTGCATGGCGCCTGGACGGATTGAAAGTTCGAGTGGAATCTCTTCCATGGTGGAGTATGTTTGCATCATTTGAGTTAAAATGAGTTGCATTACAAGGTATTTTACATAAAATTATCGATATCTTCAACCCATGGGATAGAGTTGAAACACGTGGGCAGCTGTGTGTTTGGTATCATTATGGATATTTCACACTCCTCTTGGTATTCTACCGAACTAAAGCAACCACTGAGATCATCACAGAGATAACAAAATGCATTCATCAATTGCGGTGTAAAATGCATATTACATGTTACAATAAGTATATAGATGCATACATAGATTCATAATACATAGTTACACACATACAAACAAACATGCTTACATAGATACATGGAAACATAGCTAAACATAGATAGCTTGATAGCTAGATAGCTTGATAGCTAGATAGCTAGATAGCTAGATAGCTAGATAGATAGATAGATAGATAAATAGAAGATAGATAGATACACACATACATGCATGCATGCATGCATACATACATACATACGTACGTACGTACATACATACATACATACATACATACATACATACATACATACATACATACATACATACATACATACATACATACATACATACATACATACATACATACATACATACATACATACATACATACATACATACATACATACATACATACATACATACATACATACATACATACATACATACATACATACATACATACGGGATCGATTGATCTCACTTCGATCGATTGGGCAGGGAGGCAGTTAGAGATATAGCTACAATGATAGATTAGACATGCCAATATTTTCGGGGTCCATTTTCTTTCAAAGTCTATGGATTATTTGTGATACTGATATGGCTCGTCTACGTGCGACAGTCACTTTAGATATGACTTTTACGTAGATTCTGTTCAGCTGTAAAGGCAGCCGTATCATTCGTGATGGAGTTCAGTAAATCTTGCATCTGTCAGCAACTCGGCCATTCAGTATATGCATGTGGCGTCTCGCAATATCGACCTAATTAGACACTACAGTGTCACGCACCGAAAATGAATTTGGGGAACAAAATCGAAAGATTAATTAGAGCACAAGCTTTCCATGGCATAAAGACACAGTAGGCCTACGTGAAAATTAATAGCCGCAATGAACATTTACCCATTTACTGCTAAATCGATGCTAGTTTTGAATATTTTTGCACCCAATGGCGTCTTTATGTATGAGCGGAATCTGAAAGTGATCTTTATTTGACTATGTTGCATTCACAAACACCTCTGGAGAGGAGATCCAAAAAACGTTTTCTGATGTTTTTCAAACGCCCCCGTAACAAACTCAAAATGCGTTCAAATGCCCTTTCTGACTTGCTATAATTATGAAATCCCCCTCCAAGGGACTGGACAAAAATTCCAGGTGGGGAATGCCAGCGTTTTTGGTGTGGGGTAAGGTGGGGGGGGGGGTCGCAATTCTTTTTTTTTGCGCAAGCAGTTTTAAAGGTTCATAAAATGTCACGCATGCATTGGTAAGGGGTCACCATTTATTACGAAGGGAAAATGAGGTCGATATTGTGCTTCATCCAAAAGTATCAAATCATAATACATGGGAGTCCAGTGGGCAAACTATTAACGATTGCCACCTAAAAACAAGCTATATCTGTGCATTTATATATGGTTGATGATGTATTTGGCTTGAAGTAGGAGGTAAAAAGTGTATGTGTAATACAGGAAATTTGATTTAGGATTTCATACGTGACAGTCTGTGAGGAAACTATCAACAATATTTTTCCAATATAAAACTAGCAATATCTGTGCATTTATAGACATTTGAAAACTGACACAAATGTACTTCATTGGAATAGGGTGGTGTCGAGTGCAAAGTAATTTGATTTTGGAATTTCACCGAAAATCATACACTACTAATCCATCATACATGGTAGCCTATGAGATAACAATGAACAATTTTTCACCAATATAGAACTATCAATATATTTACACTTATATACGTTTGATAATTGATATAAATGTAAGTGATTAGAATAGGATGGTTACAAGAGCACATGTTCACAAGAAATTTGATTTTGGAATTTCATCGAAAGTGTTGATTCACTATATGTGGCATTCTATGAGAAAACTATGAATGATTTTTTAAACACTAACCTAGCTAAATCTGCTTATAAGTGTTTGACAAGTGATACAAATATACTTGATTAGAATAGGGTACTTGAAAGTGCAGATGTGGACAATATATATTATATTTCAATTTCACCCAAAAATATTAATTCACATCTCAAGGAAGTCGATGGGTAAACTATTAAGTATTTTCCCTGGTGACATAACAAATATTCTGTTTGGCAAATACTCTGTATATGTATAAAGATTGTAATCATTATTATTGATGACAAATGAATTCTAGTCTGGACTTGAATTCAATTGTAATCAATAACAATGCTGACTGTACACATATGGCTGTGCTGTGATAATAAGTTTAAAAAACTGGACTTTTCATCACGCTTCAGGGAGTAGAACAAGAAATTTCTGTATAGGTCTATATACAAAACAAAACCTCCCAAATATTCGCCAAACGTTAAAGCTATAAAATGACAATCCAACACATATCTATGTTAGACAATTTTGTTTGGAGTTACCCCTTTTAGGTCCCAAAATCTCTTCAAATGCTCCCAACATACCCTTGATATTTTCAAATCCCCCTCCCCCGTCAATTCTGTCACCACCCCTCCACTGAGAGATGTTTGTGAATGCAGCCTAACGTTGAAAGTTTTTTTCATTTGAGAGTTTCAGTTGCGCATGCGTCGGTATCGGACTCCGTCTGCTCAAGACTGCTACAGTGTCACCCTACATCTGCGGAGGGACAGTGTCTCTGTTTTCACATGCCAGTCTTTGACTTAAAATTAGAATACCTAGCTATTTTATTCAATCGTCATAACAAAATGAAGAGTGGGAAAGACAGAAGGTACCAATAATTGTAAAATTTCTCCGACTTTTTAGTCCAGCTAACCTACTGATTTAACTATTCTTTTTTTCTGCTCACACGTATTGTGACCAGAGGAGTCGAATCAAGGTCCAATTGTGAAGGATGTCGCTGTAGTTTTTACTCGCTCCTGCTAACATATATCGCGCAGAAAGACTCGCGTGTTCGTATTTAATTTGTTGAATAAACACTTCATTTAACTTTTAAATACTGCACGGCCACTTGTCAGAGATTAATAAAGTGTACGTGGATTCTATCATGCTGTCCTAATTAGATTTCATGACAACTGGTGACAGAGCGAAATGATTGTCAATCGGTTGGGTCATCTGTATGCATGTGTCGTGGACATCGTGCATCCTCGTATTGCAAATTCAAACTGTGAGCATGGTCAAATATGCCGACAGTGCATCACTTGGGAGATTACTAAACTTATTAAAATACTTTGAAAGCCAGGTGCAGCATCTAATACTTTGGTTTGATTAGAGTCATTTAGAAATGAACACCGGAAAGACAAAGAAATAAAAATGGGCAATTACTCTCGGGTTGTGGAATGTCCTTGGATAAACCGCCAGATGGAAGCTGTGGTCCTTGAAGTTCGTAACTTAAAAAAATCAAAACACAATGAATAAGTAAATTCACAAAAAAAAGACTCTTAAGGCGAATAGTAGAATTAATGAAGACAGTGAATGTGTCAACGATCATGAAAGTCGAGTTGATAAAAACAGCTTAACCTGACGGTAACCTGACAGCATGTCTCCTTAGTTTTTCAGTTTGGAGATATAACAACGATATAAACAACTATCACAAACTGTTCTCATACAGGACTTGAACTTGAATATGCCAGCTATGTGTGTAATAAGAGTGTTATATAAATCTTCAAATATTATAAAGCATTTCCAGTCCTTGCCTTTGTCCTCCAAGAAACTTTGTCGGAGACATGGACCAAGTTATTTAGGAAATGGTCGATCCAAACTTAACAATGTACCGTACAATCTAGTTTACCCAACCGCTTACTGTAGTAGGTTGTATCAGTAGTCAAAATCTGTTGCAAATATGGCGTGTTTTATGCGTATGTCTTTGTGCGTATGTCTTCACCCCTTTTGGGTTTTAATATTTTTATGATATATTTATTTTGATATTTCCTGTTGCGAGAGGAATTTCCTGAAACGAGAGAGTCAGGAATTATATGTATGTTATGCTTGGAGAATAATCCACTTATATTTTTATTGGCATTCTTTGAGTTTTCCATTTTGCCTCCAAAAGTTCGCTCAGTTTTGGTTGTAATTCCGTTTTACCCAGTATGGTTCACTTTACTTCCTTTGTTCACGACACAATTTGTGGGTCGCAATTTTTCGTTCATCCCATCTTTACATCTTTATCCCATCTCTCTTTCTGTTTCTCTCTCTCTCTCTCTCTCTCTCTCTCTCTCAGCGATTGTAACTGAACACAAATGCGATATAATACGTGAACAATCTAATACAGGCGGTCAATTTGTACTTAATAACTGTGTATAGACCTCAAACGAAGCAGAGACAATATTACGCTTGAATGATTCGACATTTCAGATGACGTCATTTGGCTTATCATATTGAATATTAACATGTGTCGATGGCTTCAAAAGAAATATATTCGGTATGTAATTATGCACTGAAGAGTTACATCTATATTCAAAAATATAAGCTTCGTCATCCTTGGTCTTCCCTTTCATTCTTTTACCTCTGCCTGTCTCTGTATCTCTCCATCTCTGTCTGTTTACGTTTCTGTTGCGGTCTGTCTGTCTGTCTGCCTGCCTGTCTATCTCTGTCTCTCTCTCTCTCTCTCTTTGTCTCTCTCGATGTTTCTGTCTGTCTGTCAATATGTATTTGTCGCTCTGTTTCCCCTACTCGGCTTGAGGGTTGTCTGAGGCTGCATTTTGCTAGTATATCATTATAACCGGTAGCCAGATAACTTTGAGAAATCGGAAAACTTTTCCGAATTCTTCTTCAGCCTCTATGCTCAGCCTGATAGAAAAATGACGGCTTCATTTTATTTCATCTACCAGAAATAAAATGTACCGTAAATTACTTACCTTGAGAAACCTTAAAACATAATGGGCAATTTTTACCTTCAACAGTGAGATGATATCGCCCTAGCAACTTTTAATAATAAATGGATTATTCGATTTTTTCTGATGAAGAGAAAGCCCAGTACTTCTTTTGCAGCGTAATTGCCTCGCGTCCTGAATGACAACTGAGTGTAAGTTACCCATTTAGACATTTAGACACCAACTGTATATCCGCTGATATCTCATCGCCTGGGTAGAGGGGCGACTAGTTTCCTTATTGACGCTGACCTAAAGTGACCGATGAACCCAAGCTTAGCTCTATCCGATCGGATCGATTGATCAACGGATCCTCATCTGCTTGTCAATGGAACGCCGAGCTCTGAGGGCTGATATATTGTGTGGAGTTACTGATGAGTTAATGAGTTTAATTTGAGTTCTTGTAGAAGTCATTTGAACTTCAGATCTCATCAGATACAGAGCAAATGTGCCTCTGCCCTTCGTAGGGAGCATGATTGTGCACATTTCAACCAGGATGACGGGACTCTGTTACGGAACTGAGCGATAATAACATTCTACAATACAACGCCGCACACTTCCCCTTTCCACTTGGCTTTTGCTCGGCTGATTATTCTTGCACAGTTTTCGTCTTCACGCCTTTAACAGCCAATGATTTATTGCTTTATGCGTAATTAATCGACAACTTGTATTTTTCCATTGCCATTATTTTCATGGGAAAACATAAAATATAGAAGTCAATTACTAATCAGCTTTACTAGTCTTGTTCATTTTATGGGAATAGTCACTGACCTGGAAAATATATGGGAAGGGGAAATTTTTCAATCATGCTTCCATTTCAGTGTTGGGTTTACAATTTCATAGGCGGACAACTCAATTGTTTCATTTCATTCGGCCTCAGAACCTTTTCTTATGAATGATTCAAAACTCAATTCGACGATGAGCTTAATGACCGAAATCACAAAATGCAATACTCTGCCAATGCAACAGTTCGTGACATAGTGTCAAGAGAATTTCCAGTATCATCAACAGCACTGTACGCATGCTAAATGTTGTTCTTTATCATGTTGAAGTAATAAAGTGTACCCTCTGCATTGAACAATGGCGGCGCTCTCAATATCGTCACGTTTGAACATAGCGCATTAGCATCGACGTCTGACATGTGTTCATTCCATCAAGGAAGGAACAAGCTACTTTACATCCTTTTCATCAAACCACGAAAAAATTACCCCCCCCCCCAACTTCCAACAAAATAAAAGACCACAAAACTAACGATGAGAAGAATTCTGTAAGGGAAAGGCTTAAAGGTGATTTATATGACAGGCGCGTGCAAATTCAATATTAATTTTCGACTTTTAAGATATCTATTGCAAGAAACGCCACTCTACTGTCACAAGCAGGTGTTGAAATTTCAAAACGTACGTGACGATCAAAGTTGAAAAATGTGATACATTCCGAACAGTACATGGTGTGAACAGAGAACGAATTAATAATTTAAATTTATTTGACCATTTTTTTCTCATTTATATTTCATCAATTCAAACGATCGTAACTCCTCTTTGTCGTGAATCGTGATAGCATTGTTTCATTGCATGGTAAGCCCTTTGCATCGTTTTTGTAAAATCCATTCTGCTGACCGAAGAACGTGTTAATGTCTCTTCTTAATTATAGTTTCTCAAATGTTAACACCACTTTCTTTGTATTCATGTAAAGCCCATGATAAAGCAGACAGTGAGACTGACATATAAGTTTACCATCCTCCGTGTCTTGAGAGATGTGAGACAAGAGTACCGATACCGGTGCTCGTTCTAGTTATGGTTGTGACCGTGACTGTCATTTACTGAACAGCAGCTCTCGTTCTCGTCGCGTGATCAGCGGTCGTAGCAAGGATCGCTTTCGTAAGTAGGCTAAACCGCTGATCAATTGGCATGGAACGTGGTTAGAGGGGGCACTGGTTTGTTCGGTGGACACACCAATTTTCACATTTTACTAATGGTTCAAGAGATAGGAAAGACGTAACATCGCCGTTAGAAGACCACATTTGCTGAAAAATAATATCCAATTACATCGGTGAGTAATGCCACTGCCAAGCCTGTCAGTCTGTTTTACATTGATATTGTAGATTCGCCAGAGAATCAAAGCGTATGTCACAATTTGTGGCGCTATTTATCTCAGTAAGGCGCAACGTCGTGAAAATCAATTCTACCGCTCCACATCTAACTTTTTTAGCGGCTTACTAGTTTCTTGACTATTTGTCACTACATTGGCACCAAAAATATCCTTACTCTCCTTGTACACATGGTGCATGGCAAATCTGACCAAGAGCAGCTGCAGCTGATGCAGCAGTTTCTCTGTTTGGAAAATCAAACTACTTCTCCCTGTGAAGGTTTGAGAAAACTTTGACGAGAGAGAGTGCTTGATATTGGTTTGTTTTCCGTCAAATTACTCATAAATATGCAACAATAAATTCAAATAATACAGAACATACATCACGTGTGCCAAACATCATCCAACTTGACTCTAGTCTGAGCGATGATTTGCAAAGAATCAGTCAGTTCATTGGTGCATATTTCTTGCAAAGACTTGAACTCCGCTCAGTTAACCATTTTCCTTACCTGTTTTGTCTGTGAGCGGAGCGTAAGGTACGCCTTCCTGATCTGACTATCAGCATTTTTTACAAGTTCTCATCAATACACTCTACTCCGTAAAACTTTTGAAGTTGACAAGAATAATTTCCACAGACAGCGATTTTGTCCATTTTAATTTAATCGCATGAACCGAGGCCTAGCGATGTCGCCACTTCATGCACGGTATAGTTGTATGACGGCTGTATCGCAATATAAATGGTATTGTCGGTAAAACATCTAACATGAGCATGATGGTTAAAATATCGGATATATCGGCTAAACGTTCTTAAAGGTGATTAAAATATATTTATCGATATATATATAACAGGATTTACGTAGACATAAAATGTGTATCTTTTTCCGGTTCCAGGGTTACAAAGTATTCTGTTTCCTTCTGTAAAATGTGATTGTCTTCCATCCGATACAGCTGCCCGTTTAATAGTTACATGTCTTAGGTTCGATAGGTACGGGCCTTCGTTTTTAATAGTCGTAAATGTTTTCGAAATATTGCGCATGCCCATCAGACTCTCTGATCTCTGACGTCATAAACGAACGTGTTAGCCGTCTGTGTCCTGTCTGTGTGTCCTCATTATTGCCGTCTCTATATAGTGTGCTGAAAAAAAAGTGCACAAATTTAGGCAGCGAGATCACTGAGCTGCAATAAAGTTGCCGAATGAGGGCGTTCCGCTATTGCTTCATTACAGTAATTTAGTTGTGAGGAGCATCTCTCAGTCTCATGCAGTTGAATCAGTCTGTAAGAGTGACGTTTATATGTTTTGTTTTGTTTTTTTATATAATTGGTGATTACAATGAAGGGTGGCAAATGGGTGTTTTCTTTACCCTGGTTGAGATGAAAGAAAAACGGGAAGACACGAAACAAAGAATCTAAATGACACCACCCTTCAAAATGTTTAGCTTTTTATAGACAGACGATTTTCGAGATAAATGCAACTGAAAATCTTTCACTTGATTTAATACTATCGAAACTCAAGCGATTCATCCGGGAAAATGGCATTTTTGTCTTCACTTGTTGACGTCCTCACCACACACAAAGTTACGCTATTGTGATCAGCATTGCATTGTAACAAAAACCGATGTGATAGTCGCATAGACTTCAAATCTTAAAGTTAAGAGGAATGTACAGACCTACACACTCCAAGGAACATAAAACGACCCCCGTCGGCAAATAGTCCGTCTTACCGTCTCTGATGAGTAAGAAAATAAAGTACACATGTACAGCGCTGTAAGATATTATTCAAAGCACGCAGCAGTGACAAAAACAGCAGTGTTGATGCAGACATCCGATTATTATCATCATGATAACGGCCATCGTCTGATAATGATGACCAGCCATGTATCATTATCATCGTCACTGTCCATACTGTCGATGTTTTAGAATCTGTTATCGTTCCAGTGTTATAAGTATATTGTTTAGAAGTGACTGCTTTACATTTATTACCTTTGTGATGTCAACAATAGATGAAACCATTTTCCTCGATGATAGGCGTTCCGACAGTCAACACCAGCACATGTCGGGCAGTTGTTCCCGCAGTCGACGTACGCACAACCGGACGTGACGCTCAAATTATCGACGTATTCATAAGTCAGTAAGGTGTTCCTTTCTGCGTTCTTGACCCTAGCTTCTGTGCAAACAAATATCACGAAAAAGAAAATTATGTTGAACCATTCCTAAATGAAGTAGCCCAAGCTTTTGCCGATATGACTTACAATTTTTATCTTGGTATGTCGTCTCTCAGACAACAATCTTCATCTTTCCGTTAAATCGCACACATTATGTTAATTATCAGCCGGTGAAGAAAATTTCGTTTGGTCATGCTCAAGCGTCATCGACCGATCATTAATTCTTAAAAGTAGTAGTAGTTGTACTAAGTTTAGAGAGCCGTAATTATTTACGGCCTGGGGGTCGGAGGAATGTGAGGGGGGTCACTCAACAAATTGAAAACTTAAAGGGGGTTGTTCAAATGTGGAGAGGAAGAAGAGGGGGTTACTCAATTTTTAGTGCGAAATAAATTGAAACACCTCTCAGATTGCACCATTCCACATCAATTTCTCAAAATTTCCGATGCGAAAGGGGGACACTCCCCTCTCGTGCACTCCCCGTGAGGTATTCTAACAGTTTTACCAGTAAAAGACAAATCAAAAACACATCTCAGATTGCACCAGACTGCAGCATTGCATACATCAATTTCTCAAAATTTTCCATGCAAGATAAGGGACAGTCCCTCTGATACTTTCCCCCTCAGCCTCTCCCGTGTTCTCCCTGTACTTTCAAATTCTGCCAAGTCAGATACCCTAGGCTAGTGAAAACTGTCATGAATCCCATCCAAATTAAACAATACTATATGGTTTGATACTGGTCATAGCGTGAGCTTCTATATCTGTATTTTGATGTCACTTCAAATTTCATTTTGTTGGTTTCACCTTTTTCAACCGTCATGAGATAGCCGATATTATATCTTATAACCGATAATATATCATACCAGTATATTGATGGTGCAAATACAGCGATCTCATTGGTCGAGACGCGAAAACAACCGTGGTATATTGGCGATATACCACGGCTGGCATGCGCGCGAGCTCTCAGCTTGAGTAAAAGTCCTCTTATGAAGTTCCACGCCAGAATTTCAATATACTGTTATGATTTAATAGCAATAAGTCACACAAAGCGACTGTATACCACTCGATTTTGACCAGTTCACTTCATATATGCACTCGCTATCGCTCGTGCATATATGTCGTCGACTGGTCAAAATCTCGTGGTATACCGTCGCTGGGTGTGCTTTATTGCTTAAATAATCTAGCAAGGTACATCAGGATTTGAAAGGTCTTTACTATTGCCGTATTTTATATCAATTTAATGAATACATCATGATGTATCGGTATTTACTTTTCTAAGGGGGGAATCAGTTAAAATTTCTGAGTTAGAGAGGGGGTTACTCAAATTCATCGTGGTTGGTAAGGGGAGGGGGGTTACTCGAAATTTCAGAGTACCCGATGAAATTTCCCCGACCCCCAGGCCGTAAATAATGACGGCTCCCTTTGCTAAGTTAGTTGTTGTGTGACAGGTCAGGAAAAGGACGCCACCACGGTACCAAAAGCCACCATCATTGTCCAATGTCACTTTTTGTCCAACATCGTGTGAATTTCATACCTAGTCTGTTCACTTGTCCCTGGAGTTGGCAGATCGCACGATTGTTTTCTTTCAGTGAAAGTTGTTGCTGGTAGCCAAGAGCTTCTGCTATGTATTTATCTCGTTTCAAACTTTCCACAAGCTGACAAACATTGTAACAGCAAACAGACACAGACACAAGGAAAAAGTACTATTTAAAAAATGAAATTTGCTGCCCGACAGATGAAAATTCATCATCATTCTACAGAGCCTTTATCGAAATGCTAACGATAGAAAATGAATCTTATTCAAGCATCGGTATCGCTTTCCAAGTACATGTAATCAGTTTTCAACGAGTTTTGTAGACAGTTCACTGTGACTCATACGTAAATACTATGTGAAAATATATAAACGTGGTGTATGAAGTGATCAAGACGACTTCAGAGCTCTTATTTTGAGAGTTAACAATAATTAAATTTACTATTATTGCTCTATACCTTCTGTTTAAGACCTAGCACCACATAAATTACATCTCCCCGGCGCAAGAAACTATTCATTTTACTTAGGCCTGTAATATCTTTTTCACGAATTGCGTCCTTGCTAAAAAATGTAAATTTTAAAGTATTCGGGAATAATGATAATTTGCACAAAAGAATAGATGTTCTCTGTAACCCGGTCTTCACACCTGTCTAATTCCTTCTGTTTTTCCAATATCTTCACTAAAATCGATCGTCTCATGAATGTTGTGTCTTCGTTCGAATGTCATATCGGCTGGTTCGATGTTTCTTGTACAGTCACTGTGGCTCCTTGTCACACAGTAACCTGTTTCTTGCTTCGATCTGCGACCAATCGAAGTCAGTAATTCACGGAAATAACGGTACTCGGACGTCGAAACTGGCTTATTCCATCGTCTGTACATCGCTTCGAACTTTCACTACTTTTAACACCGGTAACGTGTTTTTCGTTTTCCTCAAACGCAAACAAACAAATAAAAAACAAGCTCCAGAGATTGAACGGTAAATTCGCGAATCGAGCGAGAGCGCGCGCTGCCTATCTCGAGCAGGCTTGTCGTTTCCGCGATGCTGCAATGCCTAACCGTTCGCCATGGCGCGGAACCCAAGGTAGAACTCGCCTCGGGGACAGATATTCGGACTCTCAATTATTTTTCAGTACTTTATTGGTCTATCGCTTGTGGGGGCTCATTTTAAAGCTCTTCGAGTAAGAAAAAATTTCGTCGTCTATTTGAAAATCGAAAATTTTATTCTTCCCTATACCAGTAAAGTTAACAAAGGGGTGGCTGCCATTTTGAATTTCATATATCGGTAAATGTTTGGTAATTTGTTTCTCGAGTACTAAACTTTGCACGGTGACCCTTAACTTTTATTTTTGATTTGACCGGGATAATGGTTGAAGGTTTCATTGTTGAAAGTTTGAGCAAAAGTTTAAGTATTTCACTTTCAAGGCGCTATGTTTCCTGACACATTTTGATGGCATTTCACACAGGCCAAGGTATTACATCAGATAACTGTCTTTGTTTTGCTGCAATGTAGGCATTTTTTCAGTAATTTAGGCTACTCAAGGAATTTACGAAGTAAACTTGCATGCGCTGTTACTACTGTACTCTCAGTTTATTGCCTTTTTAACATAAAAATTAGCCGCACAATAAAACGTTCAACAAGTTTATAAAAGGTTAGAACAGAAGCCTTCATTTGGAGTACAATATATGATTCGCACATATTGAACACTAACAGAGTCAGCGTTATAACTCATCCATTCAAATTTGCTTACACAACTGATCTTCGAATTTCATTTCCTCTCAGCGTATGCCGTTAATTGTATTTCGCAAAATCAATTGATTGTCTCTTCTTTCTCACTTACAAGTGCGATTCTATTTTCTCTGATTGACGAGCGAGCTGCTGTATCACATTGAGAAAGGTTGCGGGTAAGGAGACAGAGAATCGATTGAAATGTAAGCCTCAACAGATTGGAAAATTATCAGCGGATACTGCAGTGTACGATTACTTGGGTATGGTCAATGCATTCCCTGAAAGTAACTGCAATTTCAGGTCGAGGATTTCTTGGCTCAGAATAAATGCGCCGACAGACTAGCTGATATAAGAACTACAGAGATCCACCATGACAAAGCAATGCTTTGGAGGCACGCTGAGGTAGATGTAGTAACGTCACAAGTTACGTCACGGCAGTAAGGTCCGCCACTCTTGGGGTCTTGAGTACAGTACTGAACTTCCTCGTAACCATAGCAAGCGATGCCTATTTTTAAATGTTAAATATAAAAATGTACGTCAATCTATAAGATTGATTGCATCAACGAATGAAATAAACACATCATGGCACATCTGAGTTCAACAATTTGCTTTTAGTTTTTAGCACAAACACAGACAGTAATTTCCTTCCAATATTTACAGAAGATAATCTGCAAAACGAGAGGTAGAGTCTGCAAAGCTTTCGATAAAACTGAAAAAAACACTTCGTAAGATTCAATTCAAGCAAGTTAAGTTTGTAAACGTAACTCGGGATTTACCGTACTCTCCGTCGTTGGTGGCGCCAATGACCGCACCCATGTATTGTGGGTATTTGACAGCAATTCTCCGCAAAGCATCAGACGCCGCTGTTTTTGGGTCCATTCCATTGCGCATATTCTCAACCGTTTGATAGCTGTAACCGAAAACAGAGTAATATCGTTGTGAAGATGTAATATTATTGAACAAACAAACAAACAAACAAACAAACAAACAATCAAATAACTTTTATACAAGCATTTTATAAATAACAGTTACGAATGAATCGATCAATGATGACACGGGAATCTTCTGTCAGTTAGAAGTTCTATAGGTATTTATAATATCGAAGCATGCAATGATTTGCTCTCAAAAACATACATATGTGCGATTTGATGATGGAGATTTGAAGAATCTCCGACAGTGCAGTAACAAGTGAAGTATTGTGAATTTCTTATCTATTCTTGTACACTTTTCATCCAGTAACTTGGATATTACAGGTCGCTGGGAAATTCTACCTCGGCAGAAATCGAATCATGACATCTCCATCACCGGTAGCTGCAGCGCCACCAACGTCGTTATCAGCGTAGGAACCCGCTCCCGGGATTGGAGAATCTCCAACACGTCTTTTTTACAAACGTAAAAAAACAAAATATGCAAGAAAGTCGCGTTATTGCAAATAGATCGTAATATTTTTGTACCATAAATTAAATTGAGATAGAACTGGGACTGAAATTTCTTACGTGAAGACATAGATAAAAAAATGATTATGAACAATATACAAGCTCAACGAAAAGGCTGGGCAAATGATGAAGAATATTGTAACCGACACAGCGAAACGTGCCTGTTATCGATTATCGTTTGTTCATTCTAAAATTCTATTAAGAATGCACTCCTTTTGAAGGAGAGGATTGTTCTCTGAACATGACCTGAAAATCAATCTTACCCTGGTATTTTGTGATTTAGTCCATTAGTTGATGCGGCAGATGCAACATTACCAACACTGTCAACAGCTACGATACCTATCAGAGTCAGAACATTGTTAGATGTGGCTAGGTTGAACTATTTCGATTTGTTTGCTTTGTCGTTGAGTCAAGCTAAGTTTAGTGTCAATGATATGCATGCATGTATGACTGCTATCAATATAATGGATTGCATATATATATATATATATATATATATATATATATATATATATATATATATATATATATATATATATATATATATATAAATATATATATATATGTATATATATATATAAATGAGAGAGAGAGAGAGAGAGAGAGAGAGAGAGAGAGAGAGAGAGAGAGAGAGAGAGAGAGAGAGAGAGAGAGAGAGAGAGAGAGAGAGAGAGAGAGAGGGGGCATCCCTTTTGTTATGTTCTACAGTCTGTTTGTCCATTTGTAGCATTTTTGCATACCTACCAATAGTGTCATGGTTACTTGGACTGCTGGTTTCCTTCAAATTGACAACCTTATCTTGGTCTGACGGTGAGTAGGGACCGCAGTTCTCGGTCGGATCAGGCTGCACATTCTGTAAAAGACAAAATGAAAAGAAATAAAACAACCTAAGAATATATCTGTGAACAAGACTTAGGATAACGATTGCCAACAGCTACTGGAGGTTTACCTCGTCACTAGAAGGTGGATATATCGGCTTTGCGAATGATCTTGAGTCACATTGAATGGGCTGTATACTGGTTTCCACCAGTAGCTAGACAATTCATAAGAAAAAAATCTTAGTATGAGAACCCCTGTCTCAACTAATCATCTTATCGACCACGTGAGAAAAAAATCATCTTATCGGCTTTACCATCGGTCCAAAAAGTAAACAGTGCGTTCATGAAAAGTTGATGCGGTAAGAACTCAATTATGCATGAATTAAATAAATGACGAAGCATTGGCCAAATGTAAAGCACCAGACGAAATTCAGGAACAGTGATTTTAGAATTACAAACAAGAACCGATGAAAGATGCTGATACTGACCATCCAGAAATTCGGTTGGCAATTTTCATCCTTCCAAGACTCGAAGACCTCCCTGCAAAATATACCGGTCGAATATTATATTTGTCGTGTACTGGGAAGCAAAATTGCAAATTGAAAGCACAGTAAAACGTAAGATATAAAGCATCTTTGAAACAATTGTTCGCTTGCCATTTTTCATCATTATGGATAATTTCCGAAAAAACAGAGCAAATAATATATTTCCGCTAACTGTCGTATGGTTCGGTTTAGTCATTGATGACGTTTCAGTTTTTGCCTCCAAATCACTCTGGCAGTTGTCGTTTTGGTTACCCAGACTGCTCTGCGGGGCTCTCATCCAGCAGGAGGATGAGCTCCGCAGAGGAGTCTGGGTAAGCGAGACTTTGGCAGTTACTGAACCTCTCGATGTTTGCTTGTCATCTAAATATTAGATTACATCATCGGCCACTTCAGAAAGCCAAAATATAAGTCTAGGATATTCAACGAAAGAAAATCCATGAGAAATAAAATGAAATGAAATGATAAACCTGATGAATTTCGCCCAACAAGATCATACTAAACGGGACTGCATGTAAAAGGCTGGCAAGCTACGTAACGAAAAAATCTCCCTCTGTAGTCTTCGTGGTACCTGTTGTAATCCGTGTTTAAATCTTCCTCGGGTAGCCCAACAAAGTCCTTGGCAAAATCAGTTGCTTTAGAGACAAGAAACACGATGACAAATACAAATGAATGAAAAGAAAGTTAAAAAGATGGTCAAGAGTATACCGAACCACATTTATTTAGTTTTGAGTGAAACTACGAACTTTCCGATCGAGTATCATTGGTCAGACAATGCATTATCGGTTAGTTTTGATTTGTAAGCACAGATTTATACATTTTCAATGGCGAATGTACTATTATATGTTTAATCGTTGACAAGTGTTGACAGAAGCGTACACGCAAGCATTGATTGTTGTGAGAGATGCGTTTTACCTTGATCACCGACCAGCAATGAATGCCTTGTGTAATCCAAAACATGTCTCGCCACAGTAGTCGCTCTTTTAATCCGTCGAATTCCTCCAACAGCACCAACGTTCAGTGTTGTCCTTGGAAAAGAAATTACAGAGAAAAGTAAAACAAAAACAAAAGCAAAAAACCTAAAATCCAGCAAGAGAGCAAACGAAATCAAACTATGAATTCAGTAGATAATATTTCAGAAGAAACCTGAAGACATGCATTAACTAAACAATACAACTGTATCGAGGAAAAAGCTTTGTTCCCCTTAGTCTGAGTTTTACCGGTAAGAATACAATAATATTTTTCCATGAAGTTTCCCCACGTGAGTTGACACCATTTGGGCACCCTCTGAAGGCCGGCTTTCATTATTTATTCCTTCAATAAACAAGTTAATTTCATCCAAACATTTCAGGAACAACTAACCCATCCATAATCATAGCATCAAGAGTTGCCTCGCCATTTTCATCCACTCTGTGAGAGAGAGAGAGAGAGAGAGAGAGAGAGAGAGAGAGAGAGAGAGAGAGAGAGAAATTATATTACGACTAGTTGACACAGAAATTACGAATGGGAGAAACAAAATATTAATTCATTTTTTTCAAATGAATGTGTGTTCCATTTTTCCAAATGGAAGGACATTTATCATCGCTTTTCTCTCCTGATTCCTTCAGTCAAACAAAAACAAAAGCAAAAAATCCTAAAATACAGGCTATTTTCCATGTTCACAATTTGCTTGCATACGTCGGTTTAGTTGCATTATATCGTACATCTTGGTACACTTACTTGCCCTCAAAGCCGACACTGTACCGACATTTAGAAGGGTAATCCTCACAGAATGTACACCCCTCTTCAACAGCGTCGACGGAACTGCCTCCGCTCGTTAGAATCCCGTATGCTTATAAGAGAGAAAGACAGCCGATGAAGTAACGCCAGAGCCTTATAAATAATGACATTACTTCAAATACGTAAGTGATACTTAGTAAAGGGTAAGCAACTCCACACATCATTCATATATTGGTGGTTTGCGGTTAATGTATAGTAGTGTGTATTTTTTGTTTCACTGTCTTGTATATAGAACCGATTAGGCACGTCGAGACACAGCGGTTGTGATCTGCGTGTCAGTGCAGACTGTGCTCCAGAGTGGAGAGACTGCGTACGACACTACGATCTTTTAACACTACGTTTAGAAAGTTTGCCAGACTTTCTTCATCAGTCGCCTCTTCACGGGCAGATGGTATGTATTTCTATGTTGTCCCACTGGAAGTGTGTTTTTTTCATTCTGGAAGCTTGGATGTCTAATTTTTTTCAGTTGTGTTCGTCTTGTGTTTACTACATTGAGAGATATATCTCAGATGTTGAACCCTTGTGGATTTCCAAATTAAAGACATTAACACCTGACGGCCTAAATATTCACAGCTAGCTGCTCCTATTGCTTTATTCAAATTCCATCACTAGCGCCCTTCCAGCCACACTATAAATACATTCAAACATTCTCTCAATTGCCATTCAACATCTGAGCCATTCAAATAAATAAGAAACAGCTCCTGTATTTTCACCATACTGTCACTTAGTATTTTCTCTGACATGTAACTTTTGTACAAAAATACCACTGTAACTCACTCCGTGTTGAAACTTTTTGATCTGTAGCACCTGAGGAAGTCCTACTTTTAGGATGAAACGTTGTGCAGATGTAATTATTTGAGCCAGCAGATTGGTACGTGTTTAATATCCTACAAACGAGTATATATATATATATATATATATATATATATATATATATATATATATATATATATATAATATATATCAATTACACCCATCGCTTTCACAAAAGGACAAAACAATTTTCTGGCGGTAAATTTGGAAGTTCTTTATTAAGACTCCACTACAGTAAAAAGGCACATAACAAAGAACATGTAAAACGAATAATGAAGCTGCGTCACAATCAGACTTGAAAATGGTAAGAAAAGTAAACAAGACAAAACCATCAACGATCAAAGCATTCCAAAAACTACAGAATACAACAAGGCAGTTAAAGTGGCACTCCCACTTGGTAACATTTTTAAAGCACGTTTTTTTAATGCCAACGGTCGATATTTGACGTGGCGACTGCGCCACGAGATATCGATAAAAACATGTCCTGAAAAAGGAAAAATTTGAATTCCGGTGGTCCGCCTACATTCAGCTTCCGAACATCGAACGTTCGGCACTGGGGCCATTGTCAACTAAGCTATGGAGTACGAGTCTACGCTTACGCTGCTGTATGCCACAGTACCACTCGCATCGGTGATCGGTCATGCCCCCTGGGGGAAAGCCTAGTCTTACTGACTCTGAGAAAAAACGGAAAACAAAGTTTAAGCATAGACGCATACCACGCGCGCGGCGTACTGTGTGGCAGACGACAAAATGTAGTCATCGGAGGCGGCTAATATTTGACAGTAAAAACTGATGTTTTATGTGGTATTGGTTAAAAATATAGTACAACTGATTTACAATAATGAAAACGACAAAAACTAAGGAGAAGTTTTACAAAACTTACATGTACCTGAGGTAATGACATCATGCTGTATATAAAATCTTTCCAGTGGGAAGTAAATTAATTGCGTCGTTCGAACTTATTGTAGACTCCCTAGAATATCGTCAATCAGCACAACAACAAACCTTCCGGGGATTTCGGGTCAAAATCAGAAACGATCGTAAAACTTCGGGATGTGAAAAATACGCTCGGGAAATGACATGTTTTTATCGATATCTCGCGATCCGCGCGCAGTCGCCACGTCAAATATCGACCGTTGGCATTAAAAAAATGTGTTTTAAAAATGTTACCAAGTGGGAGTGCCTCTTTAAATGGAACAAAATACAAGTATTCCAGGAGAAGTGGGAGAGGAGGGTGGGAAAGAACATTCTCACATTCCTGGCCGCTGGGAGTGCGGGATCGACGGTGTGGGAAAAATCGATCCCACACTCTCAGAAATCGTCCCACACTCTGCAGTAAATACTACACGAGCTCTGATTGGATGATGAAGAGTCGATTTCGTTCCACGCGCAAAATGTTATCCAATGGCACGACGAGTAACACACGGGCCGATACTACAAAGTAAGCAGGTCAGAGTACAGTGGCAGACGACAGAGTTGTCACGAGTTTTGATAATATTGTACGTGTCCAATGTGAATTTAACGCATTTTGTGGTCATGTGAGAAAAAGAATCTCACACACCAAGGACCTGGGATCAGATTTCTCACACTCGTTGGGGATATTTTGTCTCACACTCGCCTGCGGCTCGTGTGAGACAAAATATCCCCAACTCGTGTGAGAAATCTGATCCCAGGTCCTTGGGGGTGTGAGATTCTATTATTGAAATGGGAGCAGCTGGAAAAACATGTGACCGAAGCAAGGATATAAACGATCTGAGTAACACTGGAGGGCTAGGCTAGACGTTTAAGGTTGCTAGAGGGAGCACTAGCTCCTGGGATGTAATTAAATCAAATGACACATTTATAACACATTTACCTCTTTGGACTCATTTGAATAGTTTGAAAAGTGCGGGTCTGAATATCTAATAATAATGTCACTCAGGACAAACCCGACCCTCCAAAATCTAACGAGAACGAAATATACCTGCCTAGAAATATGAACAGCGTTGTGGCGTGTTTTCGGTTCATAACGTTTACTCCGACTCAGTCTTGACTGTACAGAATCAAAGGGACAAAGTGGAAGTTGTTTTGGTGTCATGCGATTCTATGAATTTACCTGAGTGAAATCTTAAAATCAACCATAAGCTTAAACATGTGTACGGTGAAAAATAAAAGACTCGCTTTGCAGTGAGCACAAGTAGATAGTTTCTATTCTGGGATCATCCATTGCCTTATAAGTATGAGCTAGTATTTTTGATAATTACTAGGAATTACGTCAATCCTATCTTTATCTGTTCAGTGTGCTCAGCCTGCTCACGCACGGGGTCATAGATAATGTTTTGTCAACCGCTCAGTTAGTGCGATTCGTGGTTATGTCAGTCAACAATTCTTCCCGAATGGTGAAAATATGATAAGGCAGAATACAGAATAAATGACTTAAGACGGCACTTCCTCTCTTAAAGGTTGCGTGTATAATTTTTAGTGCTCATATAATGTCCGTTAGCTGTTAAGAGTGCAATATTGACTATGTCAAAATTTTACAATTAATAATGCACGAATAACCGACGTTTAGGGACTGGTCAGTTTCTTCGGCCTGGGGGGGGGGGCGGTGGATTATTTTTTGCCGACATCAAAAAGTGGCTGATACCCCCTATTCCAAATTTGAAAACAGGGTGACCCCCCCTATTCCAAATTTCGAAAACAGGGTGACCCCCCCCCCCCGGCACGCGACATAGGTAAAACAAAGGTGGACATAAATTATATATATATATATATATTATATATATATATATATATATATATATATATTATATTTTACATTTTACATATATTTATATTTTAAATAGTCATTCTATGTTTTAATGAAATTGTTGACATGTCAGTTGTAAGATAGGAATTTCAAAGTGTCAATCTTAAAGTCTGAATACAGTACATTTTGAATGAGCTGTATTTTGAATGAGCTGTGAATGTATTCACACTTTCTATGCTTAACCAGATGTCCTGAACTGTTGTACAGAAATGGATGTCAATCATTAATATCAAAGAGGAAAAAGCAGTGAATCAAAAACTTTGATGGGTGTTAAGACTAATGCCAACCATATAATTAAATCTCTTGAGGAGCCATAGAGAGCTTTTTTAGCCAAATCTGATGTGTACAGTGTCTGAGAGGACCTTTTCTTGTAACATTGAAACCATAAAAGCACAGCTAATAATTACAAAAACTGCCTTTTTTAACTGTTATTTTGTTCATAAAAAAGCATCTTTCTACAGGAAACCTGTGACACAAAGGAAAATAATTGCATCAATGAGAAGGAAAGATATCTTGTCATTTTTCTATCTCTAAAATAAGTCACTGTATCAAATATATTGTGAAATATTTGTGCATGTTGCTTTCTCATACTGAATTCTCATAGAGAGAACAGAAAAGTATCAGGAATTTGTCATCCTTTTCATATGAAATGCAGATTTCATGATGGTACACTTTCACTTAGCAAACATCAAGATATCTCTGATTTAATAAAGTATGGCGCCCGAAGGGCGCGCCGAAAAATATAAAACATCCTGATATCTCTGATATATATGCCTTGTATATTAAAGTCATGCACCTGAAGGGATGCTGAAAAATGTATGATATATTAAAGTAATGAGCTTGAAGAGCATGCTGAAAAATATTGAACATACAGATATCTCTGATGTATGTATGCTTGATATGTTAAAGTTGGGCGTGCTGAAAAATATGACTGATTATTAAAGTTACGCGCCCGAAGGGCGCGCCGAAAAATGCAACTGAATGATGAACTTTGTGGCTGTCACTAGCATTTTAGGCAATGATGAGCCCGTGTCAAAATTCAAAAACACACTGACCCCCCCTATTGGGCATTTCAAAAACATGGTGACCCCCCTATCACCAAAGTCAAAAACAGGGTGACCCCCCCCCCCATGAATCCACCGCCCCCCCCCGGCTGAAGAAACTGACCGACGTTTATAGTAACATCCAGGCTACTTAAGTACGGGTACGCTATATTTCCAGGTGAAATTTCACTCAAGTTGCATAAAAGTATAAAACTGAATACCTATGTCGAGGAGAGGAAAAATTGCACGGATTGTGAAACCATCCGTGCACCATTGTTCAAAGCTTTAACATGTGAGTAACAGGGAGTGCGTATGTTTTGTGTATTTGTTTGTTACTTCATCTTTCGTTGCCGCGTCAACACACAACCTGTTTTCCCGTCCCTGGCTGCCACCGTCTCTTTTGAACAAATTTCATGAGCTTTGTTGATCGTGAACACACACGCGCGCGGGTGTTGTCAAAATGCCTAAAATAATTTGAAATACATACATACATACATACATACATACATACATACATACATACATACATACATACATACATAGATACGTACATACATACATACATACATACATTTATTCATTTCGGCATATGCTGCAGACTGCAGGAGTCGAGCAGAAGCCAAACTCAGGCCTGCTAAACATCACCACCCATTCCGTATAATGAAAAATTTCCAACACCCACTTAAACATTTTCACATTTATTACTGATTTTAAAACCATGCCTTCGTTCCTGCACCGACAAATCCGCTAATTCCAAAATAGCTAATAAATCAGCAATGGACATGACGAGTTCCATGTATGTCGGTCATGAAAGGTCGTTATATACAGCAACATCAGAGGGTTAAAAGTTCGTATCGATAAGAGAGTGCGTTTACACTGACTGATAGAAGTAAACATAGCTCACCTTTATCAGTAGCGTTCGGATATTCCCACGTGACGATCACGAGTGGCAGATTGACTCCTTCCCCTGCGATGAGATGCATGAAAATGAAGTAAACTGAAAGTAAACGCATTTTCTCTTCTGTTCGTGCTTACCTCCGGGGTTAGAAGGGCGTCTATGTCGAAAATAGAGATAAGACTAGTTACAGCGTAGCATCGTTATCTCTCAAAATGAGGCAGAGCTATGTCTGGCGATTTGTCAACATTTCTGCACTGTAGACCACTGTTGACCACTGTGCCAGATAAACCAATCGCCATGAAAGGTCGTTATATACAGCAACATCAGTTCGTATCGATAAGAGAGTGCGTTTACACTGACTGATAGAAGTAAACATAGCTCACCTTTATCAGTAGCGTTCGGATATTCCCACGTGACGATCACGAGTGGCAGATTGACTCCTTCCCCTGCGATGAGATGCATGGAAATGAAGTAAACTGAAAGTAAACGCATTTTCTCTTCTGTTCGTGCTTACCTCCGGGGTTAGAAGGGCGTCTATGTCGAAAATAGAGATAAGACTAGTTACAGCGTAGCATCGTTATCTCTCAAAATGAGGCAGAGCTATGTCTGGCGATTTGTCAACATTTCTGCACTGTAGACCACTGTAGACCACTGTGCCAGATAAACCAATCGCAGGCCATCAGATCGTAACGTCATCATTCCCATCGGTCGTTGTAACAATAGACAATCGAAAATAAGTCGTTTTATCTCTTTTATACAGTGTTTATAGGATGATTGACGACGAAAATCGTCCCTAAGTTTACAGCAACGAGTCTCACGTTACATTGAACAAAAGCAAAAGAATGCATTTAATTTTGATTAGTTGATTGAAATTGGTTCATCGATTATTTAGGTAACATACTACAACATCTATTCAATGTAAGCTTATATGTATATAGCCATGGGACAAAATCGCTAAAAATGAAGTTGAAATCCTCGAAATAAGGGACCGTTCAGTTTTTACGGCGGGGGGCCGGCAAAATCCAGGGGGGGGGGGGGTCATCGTAATTTTGGAATCCGCAAAGGGGGGGGGGGTCATCGCTTTTTCACTGGTAGGAAAGGGGGGTCACCACATTTTCAAAAACATAATACCAACAATAAAGTTCACTTTATGCCATGGCCATGATCGACCCTCTTTACCGGCAGGCCGCCTTTGGCGGCCCACTACAATAAATATACATTATGTATTACCCATGACCCTCTTAATGGGCAGACGCCTTTGGTGGCCCACTCCAATTAGGTTTACTTCATGCAATGGCCATGATTGACCCTCTTTACCGGCGGGCCGCCTGCGGCGGCCTACTACAATAAATTGACTTTATGTAATACCCCACGGCAATCTTACCATGAAATTCCCAATTGAAGCCGCGGCTTGTATTAGAAACATTTTTGAGGGACCCCTGGGATCACGCATTGAATAATGGTAATGGCCGCGCGCCTTCAGCGGCCCTGTCCAGTAAAGTCTACTTTATGCGATAGCCATGATCGACCCTCTTTACCGGCGTGCCACCTTTGGTGGCCCACTAGAATAAAGTTGACTTTGCGTAATGGCCCATGACCCTCTTAACCGGAGGGCTGCCTTTGGCGAACCACTCCAATAAAGTTTACTTTATACAATGTCCATGGACATGAGTTGTCTCTGGAAATGAAGTTAAAAATTGCCTTACAGTCGTCCTAATTAACAGATGTTTCAATGGATGTGGCTGAGAAGTTTGTGCACTGGCATCTCTGCTACACGAATAAAGTGCGCCGCGTACCGGAGTTCAAATCCAAACCATGCGGGTAAATTTGACATATGGGTTTTGGTTATTTTTCAGGGGGGGGCATCAATTTTTTTCGTCTGACAAAGGGGGGTCATCTTTTTTTCACAAAAAATGCAGGGGGGGTCTATATTTTTTTGAACACCGGCGACAAGATTTTGCCGCCCCCCCAGGCCGTAAAAACTGAACGCTCCCTAAATTCTAATAGTATGAAAATGTATCGGCTAATAGGGGCCTATAGGGTCAAAGGAAACTAATCTGAACTGTATATCAAGATTTGCGATTTAATTGGTTTTGCTTTTATCTAATTCCAATTACTTTAGAAAGTGTTTCTGTCTTCAAGCTCTGTAATCTGGCTGTACGAAGAATTGACCGGTCTGCCGCCGGAAGAATTTTAAGAGGAGGGATGAGAGGAATATCCACTTTCTGAAGTGCGGGCTTTACAGACTATCGGTATGATACAGTACATAAGCTTACTAATCAGGAATTATATTCAACGGTACCTTTCACTATTTGGTAAAATGCGTCTGGCCCTTTAAAGCTCAAGTTTCTTTCATTAAGCAAAATTAAATATTAAGCTACACAATTATGCATAAATCTACTTCTGGCAGCGAAAGACAGAGTTGTACAATGGAATAGCACCGTCCGGTCCACGTCCGCCCGCCTTGGTTAGATCGCCACAGCGCTTTTACAGTATAGACGCTATCAATCACGGCGGTGTGCCTGTGGCCATTGTGCAGTCTCCCTAACCAACGCCATTTTAAGGGAGTTTCCTGCCTGAATACAGCGGATAGTCAGGGATGGTAATCCTGTTGTTCATTCCGAGTTCTCAATAGGCCTGCCGTGGGCCTGTCTGGCGAAAACAACAAAACGATACGAAAAGAAAAAAATTGCGTTGGCTCCATGTTACTGGGCTATCACTAATACTATTAGTATGTCCTAAAACACGAAAAAGAAGGGAAGAGCGCGTTGTAAGGATTACTGTGATTATAAGATAAGCATACAATTCCGTTGTGAGAAACAAAAAAAATACGAAGTTCCCTAGCCGGGAATCGAACCCGGGCCTTGTGGGTGAAAGCCACATATCCTAGCCACTAGACCACTAGGGAGTCCTGACAATGAGGGAAGAACATTACCAATATATTCTTACAAAAATAATTAAGAGGGACCGTAGTATTTTTGTCATTTATAGAAATATGTCTTTATTTCTTACCAAGACCAGTTTCTGACAAAGGAGCAAGAAAATAGGGGTGAGTATTCATACTCTGGTATCGTACATTCGCTGTTCTGGACAGTCCTTAAAAAATCTTCAAAACGAGGCTATAGTTATAGCGCCACCAATAGTACAATAGTTTTCCTATTGTTTTTACACCAGCGCGGCGTCGTCGGAGTAGGTATTGTGTTGAGAGATCGAGCTGCGGAATAGAATGTGGACTCATGCCTTGAAGTTCATGCAAAAGGGTCATAAGGCATAATTACTCAAAACAAAAGTTTAAATTGTTTATGTTATGAATATGATATCAATAAAGGTGGAAATTATATATTGGCGATAAGCAAATTTTATATTTCCGTCACCATAATACACTTCTAAAATATAACTGCTCTGGATTTGATGTTCAGAATTAGCGCCAAATTCGCGCAGTTGTTATATTGCACACAATGTGTACAGCATCACGCGTTCAAAGTGTGACTTTCTCCCTCTAAACAGTGTATTATTCACAGTAAACAGACGTACATGTGAAGGCAACACCGTGAACACACATTGTCATACACTTTATGTGCAATTCTAACTAGGAGAATCATTTGGTATAGATTCTGAACATCATTTAGAAATCCACCGCAGTTTGGTATTTATAGAAGTATATGATGTTGACCGAAATATTATATTTTTATTAGCTAGTTTCAAAAAAAAATCTATGGCATGCATTATGATCCTTAGGTCCAAAGGGTATAGCATTGGCGTTCATGATACTCCAGCAATTCTCATGATCTAGTACATACGATGAGTGCCTGTAGGTTAAAGAGAGGACCACACAGTACACTGACTGAATAACAGTAAAATAAGTAAACAAAATATAGAAAAAGAAAAAAGAAAAACGATCAAAAAAGGAAAAAGTAGACAATAAACAAAAACAAACAGGTAAATAAGATAAACAAAAACAAGTAAACAAAGACAAGTAAACAAGCAAACAAACAAATGACTGATGGATCAATCGTGAGATTCCATAAAAGAGACTTAATTCACCTTGCAATGGAATGGTCCTCTGGACCATGCCATATAAGCAAGGTTAATCTAGTTTGTTTCATGGAAGTCTCACAATTGATCTGTCAGTCGTTTATTGGCTTGCTTGTTCAATTTGTTTTTTTTAACTTGTTTACTTTTGGAGAAGTTGACATGTTTTATATTGCCAGATTCACTATTAATATGACTATGAAAATTACAGAAAGTACTTGAGTAAATTTTGAATATCTTGTGAAAATAAACAGATAAAATACCCTGCCTGACAGTAATTCTAAATTACAATATCCTGATAGATTTTCATCAAATGTTTAGTGTCATGGGAGACTTTCCAGTGGGTAGACTACCTCTTGGTGCCATAAGTTTGAATTAAAAGTACTGAGGTGTTTTGGGGCGATATCCACCTAGACTGTGGCATGCTAGACATATTGAGTTCAACATCAAAATAAAGGCAGTGAGTGTCCTGAGTGTCCTATGAACAGTACTGTTAGTTGTTTATTACTCAGTATCATTTCTCTCTATGAGAGCATGGAGGTATTTGCTGCCACTAACTCTATAGTCACTCTTGGTAACTAATCTATTTCTTCTCTGTTAAACCCCATTTTCTGGCATTCTTCATCCTGTACTCTTTGACTGACTGAAATGATGAATGATGTTGCCAGGACAACACTTCATGTTGAGTCAGCTCTTCATCAGATAAATCAAGATTATAGTCTTCAATCACCTAGTGGGAAGATATAAGAAGAAATTAGACTATGGAAAATGCCAATTTACTTGAGACTGTAAATGAGGTTTTATGCTGTGATTCCAATTAATTTGATATCATGATGCCTAAAGTACTTTTAGATACTTCTTTCTTGTTTTGCCAACACTAAATACTTGTTCCCATATGAACAAATTGCTAACAACACCTCTAAAAACATATCTATATCTTCACAGACTGTACATGTGACATTCATTCAATTTTGAAAAATATCATTTTTTGAGAATGCTCCGAATAATCAGAAAAAGAGAACCATTTACAATACAAGTCAATCTGTCAATCACATATTTGGATTATTGCATATAGATATATGGTAATAAAGGTGTGTCAGCCATATTAGAACTGATAGCACAACACAGATTTGGTGGTGCACATTATAAACAAGGTCCTCATCAATTGAACATCAATGATTGGATTCCATAGGTAGTGTTACATGTGACAATATTCCTTGAATGCACAAGGAAGGAGAGTTGGTGGGGGGACTGTGGCTGAAGGTGTATAAGCTTTAAAAAAACAAAGATTCTATATGACTCAACTTTTTAGTACAGTTACTTCTGCAGCTGCAGTATAATGACAAACTTCAAAACTGTCTTATTTTTCAAACAACCTCAAATGAAAGGACCCATCCTCCATTCATTTATGTTTCTAAATACTTACTGGTTGTTTCACATGATTTGGACCATCAACAAAGACCTCAATGCGATTGTTCTCAGGATCACAGAAGTAAATGGACCAACAGTTTCCATGAGTTACAAAGGCCAAGGAATGGATTGGTTCATGGAGCAAGATGTCTCTGAATTCCCTCAGGTCTTCCAGAGATCTGTTCATTTAGCCAGAAGTGAACTTAAATTAATTTGTAGTATTCAAAGGTTTTTACGTTTGGCATATACAGTGCATGTATGATGTTTCAAAATCAATCTGTGCTTGGTATTTAATAATGATAGCTTTCATAATTACATAATACATATCATTATATATCATCTTATTTAATATACAACTTTGAAAAATAGCCATACTATTGCATCACATTTTGTAGAAGGCTAGAGTATTTATCCTGGCAGATGTTTCTTTTTCCATATAGTTTGCATTATTTGAAAAAATATTTTGAAAAATGCAAAATTACTGAAGATTTAAATGTTATGGACATAAATGTAGAAATTTACATAACACGGATACTCTCGTGTTCAGTATATTTAATCACTATTATGTGTGCCACTCACTCCATTCTGAATGCAAATTGGTGGGTCACTGGGAATTCCAAGTCAAGAGCTGAGGCAGACCGTCCGTCGACAAACTCAAACAGTCGATAGTCCCTGCCCATCATCCTAACAACTCTATTGTTGCCAAGGTAACCTTGTTTCACAGGGAAAAGTCCCATCACTCTGGAGTAGAAACTCACCATACCATCAATGTTATGAGCCTGAGTTCAAAGGTGAAAGGAAGGTCATGACCTTGCCATTGGTAACTTAACTTGAAGGTCATGGAGAGGTCAGTGAGTCAATCACCAACTTGAAGAGTTGTTAAACTCGTTATTATTAAACACTTATGATTTGCTGGCTGGTGATTCATTAAATTTTAATTCAATGGATGATAACATGTTAGCCATGTATCTGTATGACAATATAAACTGACAACTTAGGGGAGTTTTTTTTCATTCATCAAAAGCTTACATAAAGTATCATGTGAATAAATATACATGTGACCTTTTAACCAGAAATGATGGTTGTTGGGTAAAAATATATTTGTGTGTGTGTGTTGTGATGATTTTACTATTTGTAGCCTACCTTAACACTGATGTGGCTGAAGCTGATATTTCTGTTCCATGGATCATTGCTATGAGAGGCAGACCAGAACTTGCCTGGCCTGTCCATTCTTTCCAACTCTGGATGACTCTGTTTTAGTGAAAGAAGCCAGTTTTCCTTTGACTGAAAGCCAGGCAGTGAGGAACAGATCAGGGAAGTGTTTTCTTTGACGTCCTTGGAGTCAAGATCAAGAGGCATTTGGACAAAATCTTGGACATGATGACCTTGATAAAGAGCAAATGAAATGTGTCAGCATCTATTTAAAGTCCAGAGTTAACGAACAAAAACTCTGTTTATTCTTCAAGAGTCTAACGACCCAATTAAAGGTGTCCATCTTCCTCTGTTTGATCAATCTTTCAACATTTACAAGTGAAATAATGATTGTTGGGATTACAGTGCCAAAATTCAAGAACCCCACATAAAGCACAATAGGAACATTACTGGTTGCAATGCTTGACAATTATCCTTAATTTCATAGCTTATTGATTTCAACTCTATCAGCATCTATCAGATCATTTGTTACATCCAATTCCTATGAAAATAATATCAATTCTTTGTCTGTAGGTACACATAGCAATGAAATGTATCACTGTATATTTAATCCTCCTTTCATGCTCATTCATTCAATTTGATAGATTCTAAAAACTGCATCTAGTGACATATCTCAAAGGAGAAAAACAAAGGACAATGTCATTTATATTGAATGACACTCATTAACTTTTGTAGCACTGCTCATTTGTGTAAGCTATAAAAAGTTTTGATTCTATTGTGGTGGTGAAACATGGAAATCTATTATTAAATGAATACCTGAGTCACAAAAGAAACTCTGAAATGAACGTCCATTCCAACAATGAGATGTATGTCAGTGATTTGTATTTCATATTCATTATTGATCGTTTCTTAATATCCATTAGGTTGAAGCTAGGTGATTAAATTTGAATGTAAAATCACATCAATATACGCTATTGCTTTACCCTGTTTGCTGAGTGATCAATGTTTCCGGCATTTTAGAAGTCAGAATGTATAATTTCGAAATAAAATGAGTAAATTTTGTGTTAAGAGTGGTGTTCAGTCTAATTAATTTTTGTATTAAGAATGGTTTAATTTCATTAAATTAACAATTACAAAAATTAGGACTGATTTTACGGCAACAATTTTTGGATGAGATTACCTGATTCAACGTACACTTTAATTGTGTCATTATTGTTATCCTTGATGTACAATGCCCACATGTCACACTCATTGACACCTCGCATACTTTTCACAGCTGACTCAACCTTTAACATTCCTGCCATCCTTTGAAGAGTTGTCAAACTGTCCACTCTGAATGCATAGTAGTTCAACTCATTAAACTCCACCGTGTCTGGTCTGTTGTGGCTAAGAGCCAGCTGATGATGTTCCCTTGGGTCACGTGATAGAAATGTCAGGGGGGTTTGACTCATGTATTTTCTGAAGGCATAGAACACCTTTCTTAGGAGTGTCTGTACCACTGGGTGCACCAAATACTGAGTATATTTCGGTGGTGGTGGAAAATGCACTCCGCCATAGTCAGCTACCTATCAAGTGTTGAATGAAGTGTTGAATTAAATAAATAATAATATCAATAATAATTATATACATATATATATATATATATATATATATATATATATATATATATATATATATATATATAAACAAATTACTTCAAGTACAAAGTAATGAAATCTATTTCTTAAGTTTCATGCATCTTGCAATCCTCAGCACTTCTATCTGAGGATTGCAAGATGCATGAAACTTAAGTAATACCGTAGATTTCATTACTTTGTACTTGAAGTAATTTGTTTATTTATTTATAATGCTCTGCTTAGCATCGAGCACTGAAATTTCCCATGAGGACATCTGTATACTTATATATATATATATATATATATATATAATATATATATATATATATATATATATATATATACTTAAGAACAATGCTAAAATAACTATTGATAGGGACTTTATTGATATCCGGTGAATTCATTTTACATTATTCTTATTGGTGTATTGATTTATATGGTAGAATGAAGTGCGAATCTCAAAGTCTTTTACACCACAGATATAAGATGCAGGGAGACCATAGATTGCTAAAATATCATCGTGTATTTTTTCAAGGTAAGCAAGGTTAAAGTTCAATCTTTCGTATCAAGGTGCAAACTCAGCTGTTAACTCAAGATCATAAGGCCTGTGAGATTGAAGACTTACTGCAACTGCCAATGCTAATTGACGACAAATTTAGTTAAGTACGATTTAATAATATTTCCCTTAAACTACAAATTATAAGGCATCAAAAACTTTTCTTCAAGTTTTCAACTCACATTCATCATAAAAACCTTCTTTAACATATCGAAGTGTTGTTTCGTTGTCTTCGGCGATGTTGCATAACCAACATGACTGTAATACACCGGCAGCATTATGTTATCGTTTCCATAGGCGTTGTTAGCACTAGTAGTATCATCAACGATGTCGTACCTGAGGGGAGGTCTCGGTCTTGTTAGGTAATACAGTGCCACGGCAGCGAAGATGATCAAAACTTCTCGGTGCATTGTGCGAAGAGAAGGGCGCCGTTTCGAACTTGAACTAAACAAGTTTAACTGCCTTACTCACTGTTTTTGTCGTAAGCGTTTGATTTGATCACAGGAAGGAAACTTTATACCCAATTAAAATCCGTCTGGTGAGAACTGACCTTTCGCCTTTATCCTCCCGGGCGAGGTCAATTATCGAGGCGAAAAACGTCATCAACACTGTACGCATGCGCTAAGCTGGCATATTTTCAATGACCGGCGACTCCGTTCACAGAGTGTGTATATTTCAGAGTCTCCCCGATATTTCGCTTCAATATGGTAAGTAGAACCTTTACTATAACATGTTGTCGTGGTCATGAATATATTTTTGAGGGTATGATGATTTACAAGTCTCATTGGAGACAACCATGGATCATGACATCAGAAAGATGCTCAACGTTCGGGACGACCTCCTCGATATCCAATGTTACCGCTGACTGTGTTCAGTTTACGCTGTGTCAATGTCGGCCAACATCCGTCGTACACATCTATGCGTCCAATCCTGGATGCGTCAACGTGTCAGGTAATTATACAGCACGGATATACAAGAAATACAGATTTTCAATAGTGTAAGATAAATACAGAAGCCATATCAGGATTTGAATAAATGTTCAGTTTAAGCACGACTGACAATGTTGTCAAGAGGATACAGGCCACACACAGTGTGTCCTATTTATGTCGTTGTTCGAATATTGCTTGTCAGACAGTGTATAAAATGGGAGAATAATGCCCGGTATACTATTAGTGTCCTACACACAAGACGAATCACCATCAGACAGCAATCTGATTATGGCTTGGGGGGCTGGGGGTGGTAAAGCGGTGGTTTGTGGTGATGAATTACATAATAATGTGAGAGCACCGTATACCACAAACAAAAATAGACTTAGAACATACAGACAATTTAAAACTTGTTTTTCTTTTGAAGATTGCTTGAGGATGGATGTCAAGAATGTAAATAGCAGGAACGTGATAACCAAATTTTGAATTTCAGATTATAATCTGCAAATAGAGTTGGAAAAGATCAGTCCCAAAAATTGTATTTGATCAGAGATTTTGTAATTTTTGTAATTTTTGTAGGAAGAAGAAGATGAATTTCATTATATCATTTGATAGATAAATATTGGAAATATAGATGAGCTCTCTTCTCAGCTATGAAGTTACCTTTTCAGAATTTCAAACATTTGAGTGACAGCAAAAAGTTTCTGTACACAACGAGTTTTGACGACAAAATTCCTCCTTAAATATGAATTTCTAACACAACAAATCACACCTCGTAATATATGATTTTTGTGATTGCTCCACCCCTACTGTCTATGCTCTACCACACTTCCAAAAGTGTGTTGTTATGCAATAAAGGTAAACTTTGGCAAAGATATCATGTATGATATGACACACTTCTATGGGTGAGCTGATTTCCACTCACAGTATAATTACTTTGTAAGAGATGTATAGGATAAAGCCGAGTACGAGGGCTCTTCTGGTATATAAAGTCCAACCCAACGATGAAATGTCGAGGCCGCAGGCCGAGACATTTTATCGTAGGGTTGGACTTTATATACCAGAAGAGCCCGAGTACGAGGGTTTTATCCGACTTAAAAACTATCGCCCCTAACTGATATATTTTCGTTTTCAATGTGTTTACGTCAACCGCCCCCTTTGTCAATGTAACATGTTTAGAATATGAATTGAAACTTTTATTTGTGAAATAGCCTTCCAATGTAATGGAACATCCTATAAATGCCCTAGGGCACATTATATAAATGCCCTAGGGCACAGCAGATTTTGTGTTGCAGCTGGTTTCCGCTGTGTTACAAAATTTGAATATTAAAACGTACCAGATGTCTACAGAATATGACCTGTTCACTTTTGATTGGACAGTACTTTACTACGGCGCTGTCATTCGTTTCTGGAATTTGGTGACCAAGGCTTTACGAGTAAATAAAACACCCTGAATTGAGCACTCTGATTGGTCAATCAACAGTAGATAGTTTTTAAGTACACATACAGCATATTGTACATACATGTAGGAGTGAGCATATCATTTTCAGACCCACCAGCACACTGGCTTGTAGCCAAACAGTATCACCCGCACACCCACTGTTTTCACTCTTTTCAAAGTCCACAAATGAGTTTATAAACCAGCTGAATTATTCATCTGTTCATTGGACAAGTGAAAAGAAGAAAAAACTACTTGCTCAGCCATAAACGCTACTACTCTAACCTGTGAGCTTTGGCTATAGGATTTGATCTTCCATGAAGTTAGACTGTTCCAAGCTTTTTCAGGATAATTAAACCAATTGAATCAGATGACCCTCTGTCAATGTCTTTTGTCTGATATTTTCATTTCTTGTCCACAAACTGAAACATGTACCTTTTCACAACAGGGAGGAAAAGATAAAGATGACAATGTCCGAGTGGTGGTCAGATGTCGACCAATGAACGAAAAGGAAATTGCCCAAGGCTGCAACACAACAGTGAAAGTGGACAGGGTGTCTGGTCAGGTGAGGGTTGTGAATCCACACCATGGACATGGAGAGCCTCCAAAGACATTTACATTTGATACAGTTTTCCCGTCAGATAGCAAACAGGTTGATGTGTACAATGAAACAGCCAGACCCATCGTTGAAGCCGTCTTAGAGGGTTACAATGGTAAGTTAGTTGATGAGTTTCTACTGTTTGTCATCTCAGATTTCTCATCTGTTGTGAGTACAAATGTATATGTTTTACTGAAATTTGGTACATTTGTCAGCAGCTCTTTTGAATTGTTAGCTTTATTTTAACCTTCATAGAACCTCAGTGTTACTTTTCAAAATGCCAGTTAGGGTTAAATAGGGTGCTTAATTTTTTTTTATTTTTGAAGCATGCAACAGTGCCTCTAGTCCATAGTAGAATAGTACTAGCCATTTGCAAATTTTACCACATAAAGTGCACAGAAGTAGAATGCGTACTTGCTATTTTTTACATCATGAGTAATCGGTGATGCACAAGTTGTATAGGCAGTGCATAATCCACGTGTATATAATGTTTTTCCTATCACTTTCATCTGTTGCTATACATCAATAGAGTTAAAACCAGTAAAATACAATATTACCTTGTGTATTTTTAATAGAGACGGACCCCACCGTATGAAGATGCCTAAATTACATATAAACATGATTTTGACAGAGTCAGATTTGTTTCACCAAGATGTACATGAAGATGGTGATTTTTCCTGACTTAACCTGATATTGATGTGTATACCACAACAACATGTGTGCTACAGTGATCTTTTAAAATGTATGTACTTTTCTTGTTATGCCGATTGCAAATGAAAGGGATTTACCTCCTTTCTTTCAGGAACAATATTTGCATATGGACAGACAGGTACCGGCAAGACGTTTACCATGGAAGGTGTGAGATCACAACCGGAACTTAGAGGAATCATTCCCAATTCATTTGCTCATATATTTGGACATATAGCAAAAGCTGCTGAGGATGTTCGGTAAGACAAGTCACGATACGAATACCATCCTTTTAACACTGAATTATAAATATGTGTCATTGTGCATCACATTTCAAGGATGTGATGTCAACCAACTTAGACGTTTGATTGAGCCATTATTTGTCATTATTTCCATGAAATGATCCAGTCATCTACAGCAAACTAATATAAAGATTATTCGTTTTTTGTGACTTTTCAAGAGTTTCTGTATTTCCATGTAAATCGCTGCCATTGTGGTTTTCTTTGCAAAATTGGGACAGGAGTGATTGAATGGAAAACTAACAGCTACAGCCGGAGAGAATAAAGATAATGACACTGATTATGAATGAGCTGATTGTGTTCGCTACTGATGTAAAATATAATGCTACAGAAAACTACTCATACTGCAGGGTGTAATTTATCTGCTTTCCTGTACAATTTTCATTTGTTCAAATACACACAGTAACCAAGGCTGTATGTACAGTGTACATTTCCCATATACAGGCCCATGCAAGGACATTTCAGTGAGGCCTTCCTGTCGTCTCAACATGGTGTCAATTGTACTGTAATGGACATTCATCATGTCAATTTTAATACAGATTACTCATTACTTGTGGCACAATTAAGCATGCAATCAGTCTGTCTGAATTAATTAACTCCTTTATATGAAGTTGGGTAGCAATAAAGAGGTAATTTTATCACCATGCAGAAAAATGTTCATGCTCCTAAAGATGTACACTGTTGGAATATTACATATACAGTAGTCTTTGAATTTTAATAATTGATGTCACTAAAAATATATTTTATAGAAAATAATCTCCTTGTATTGATCCGACACATGCATAACTGAAATCCAAACAAATTCTATTATGGTCTGGGCTATTTGGAATATGTTTTGTCGAATCACCTTTGATGATCACATTATGAGGAAAATTAATGTCAAATTGAAGATAAACTTAATTTTCCAAATGCCACCCACAATTGCAAAGTAATTTATTCTATCATTCAAAAATCCTTGCAGCAAGTATCTTTTATTGTGCTGTGACTTCACAGCACCTTCACATGTCTGGACATCATGTTAAAAATATCCTATATTTAGTATCAGTTCAAGTAACTTTGCTAAACCATAACAGATAAAAATATTGCACGATCAGCAGACTTCACAAGCCTGGATATCATGTTAAATGTTGTTGTTGAGAAGAAAACATTTCGTTTCATCATGTACTGGTACTTTGTTTATTTGATACTCATGTCAATCCTTTTATTTTGTTCTGGCATCGTTTAGTGGTATTATGTAAGTGACAAGCCCATTGTTAATCTTGCATGGTTTTCAACATAAACATATCAATATCAAAACCAAAACAACATTTCATATTTCTTCTGCATCATGTTTTGTCAAGGACTGCATATGTCATACATTTTTGGTGTTTATTGATTCATGACTCTACCTGTCATCCCCCATTACCCCTAATGGTATGACCTTATCTGACCTTGGTGGAAATCCAGATGAATTGTACACCAGACAATGTGGATGAGGACATGATAGTTTAGCCATTAGAAACTCCCTAGGAAATTTCAATGCATCCCTTTGTATGATGGAAACCGTAAAAGTTCATACCAGCATTTTTTTACCATGTAATGTGAGGACATTAGGAAGAACCATCAATTTTGAAGTTCATACCATGAAGTCAGGACTTGTACTCTGCTTGTATCATCCATGAACCAGCAAGCTCCTGGACTGGTATTGCATTCTGGCAATCGATGCCATGCATGGGAGACACTCATGTAGGCAAGAGATACATTTTGTAAAATTTAAAACAAAAATGCACATCCTTAAAAAGACATCTGAATTCCCAGTTGTAGTGACAGCATGTTTTGAGGGATGGGGCACTTGTCAGGTTTGCCTGACCCTATTGTGACACACTGAGTGAGCATTTCAAAAACACATCAGTGAAAATAGAAACTATAGATGTAAGATAATAATTGAAATGTACATGTACACACTAACAAAAGAGATGCTCAGATACATTTGCATGGCATTTCTAAGGCTTTCCTATCAATGGTATTGTGCTTTTCATGGAAGACCACTATTTAGCTGTATCTTGTGTACCAAATAACTACAACATAATATGTTCTCTAAAACAAAAATATATAAAGAACCATTTTCACTTCACATCACAAACCTAATACCTGTTGTCACAGGGATTACATTTGTAAAATTATTATCATAAAAAATTGGTTGTAAATGTAATAATACAGCTATCATCCCTTCAATTTCTGCAAAATTCATGATTGCAAATTTATGGTAGGTTGTTTGTACCATAGATTTACAGGGCTAGATAGGGTCATACACGTAAATTACTTTCAGGGAAGTTTATTCCATTTCACATGAACTTCATAGAGCTTTGCTTGCCATCTGCATCACACATCTACTGCCATATTGAGATCACTGGTGTTGGTAATATTTTGGCATGAATAATAATAGTGTTTTCTGTGTAAATAGATAAGACCTGGTTCAGATTGGTGGCTAATGCACAAAGTATGGAATTATTACGGATAAAGGAAAACATTCTGCCGGGAAATTAGCTACATTGTATCTATTAATCATCAGACTGCCCACAGATCATATTCATTATGCAATAGAAACGTTCTCTCGTCAATCATTTATTGTTCATCAGATATGTACTTCCAGCTGATACAGATTTGTAAGGTTGTAAGTTTTTGCAAGTTGCTTTTTTTCATTTTCTTCCATTTTCTTCGCTTACAACCTTTAAGACATGATGAACATTGGGTCTTACCAGGGTATTAACCATATCATTGTCAGGCTGTCTTTAAAGTTTTGGACAAAAGTTATGTGTTGGATAGAAACTTCATTCCTCAAGTTTTGCTTTAAACTGCCACAACCTTTCCCGTTTTGATATGCATGGAAGATCCAGGGCCCTTTATTCTACGAATATTGATTATTGTAAATAAAAGCCATAAGGGCTACTTACATTTCTTATATTCACCCTAAAGGCCAATCATGAGTACATTTGGAGAATTTTACTTGGTAATGCATTCTTAATTTATGAGGAAAGATACAGGTATTTTTGTACAAATGTCATTAATAAGCTGATAGGAATTAAAATAATTTATTCTATGTGTGGACTTGTTGTCTTCAACATTCTGTGCATTTCAGGCATCAGACATCAACATAGTGTCAATGAGAGAAGATATTTTACAATTGAAACCTCCTAGATACCCTAGATAATATGAAGAATTAGACTGATCTCCTCGTTACTGTCTACTATTTTGCATGATACAGAGAATGTAAAACCCTAAGCAGACTGAAAATCTCTGTAAAAGATAGATGTCTTGATTAACATAGCAACTCCTGTATTGTAATGGCACTTACAATTGTCATAATCTCCGTAATTTATGTACTCATCTTGCTTTCCCTGAGCTTTCAGTAGTTCACCTTTGACCTTTGGTGTTGTACATCTTTTTTCCTTCCTCAGGTTTTTAGTAAGAGTGTCATATCTTGAAATTTACAATGAAGAAGTCAGAGATTTATTAGGAAAGGATCAATTTCAGAGGCTTGAGGTAAGAAAATATTTGGAATTTGTAGAAATTGTCACATCCTTGTCATCATATGCTAGTGGAATAAGTGATAAACTTTGATGTTGGTGCACGTGATGAAGTTCACTTTATCCATGTTGTGTTGTTAAGTTGTTAAGTAACATGACAGAGAGTCACACTGATCTACACGTACATCCACATGTACATCACAACACTTTTAAGCCACTCTACCATATGCACAATTTACAATTATAAATTGGACAATGCTAAGTTTTATGAGAATAACCTTACTATATATATCTCCTTACGCAAGTACAAATATTATAATATTATAGAATGTATTAAGTTCTCTAGAAGTCTTTACACTAAATTATTAATTTCATAATTAGTACTTTAATATTTCTGTATATTATTATAATTGCTGTCATTTGTATGTCTTTCCATTGTTTTCCTAAATTGAGATTTAAGGTTGTCCTCTCCATCAGGACACAGAAAATGAGAAAAAATGAAACAGAATTTAGTCAATAAGTACAGGATAATATGTAATCTGATCAAACGCAAAAGAGTATTTTGTGCCCAGATGATTAGATTTCATGATAAATGTACGTGAGCCAGGTACTATTGTGGAAAGTATAGAGTGATTTACCAGTATAGAGACTCTCTTCAGAGCACACAGGCTGATCATATCAAAATATAGAGATATGATTTACTAAAAAAGATACACGCATTTTTGGAATATCACACATAAGAGCAGTCACATTTATCACCAGGCTGTAAAAATTAAACAGACCCGTGGCAATTTATTTCAGTAACTTTGATATATGAGCTGTCAATTTGACACATAACTGGCAGAGTTATTTGCATATCAAATTGATAGAAATTGGTCTGGAATGCCTTTCAGGGATAGCCTAAGTGACTGCCACTGGTTTGGTGACATTTCATTATCTGTTGTTGTGAGTCAGCCATGCTCAATAATGCTCTGTTCAGAAACCTGATTAGCTCCTCTAGTCTGTGATTATAGAAACACTGGATTGGTGAGTGGTGAGTCATCGCCATGGTGGCTGGGAGGAAAGTATGGTGTCTGATGATCCTTTGACACAGATACATGCAATTTATCCTGTAAATTGTTACTTTGATTAGAAATAATTGGCAGGTCGAATATTGAATATTAAAGCTTCATACATACCAGGTGGTTAATCTGTCACTGAAAAAAAATTCTACATCATTTTGTTGTTTAAATATTGAAACTGACCTAATTATGTCAAAAGTAGGTCAATTGCATTCCACTTTAATGTTGAATGTTGGCATCATATGTACTATATCATGTACTAGCTGTATATGATTGAAATGAATGTGTTGTATCACAAATTTAGTATCAAATTTGTGTTTTCTAATTCTTGCAAAAAAATAATCAATTGCCTGCTTGAGTAAAAGTTAGCAAATCATAATATACTAACATTGTTTCTACAAGGGAATTGTTTCTATTTTCATTATTGATCATTTTGATATCAGAAGTAATATGATTTATGTAGACGCAGGTGTCCTATTTATCTCTTTGTTCTGTACATACATTACATCACCGTTCCATATTCCTGTGCTCACTTTATCTTCAATGAAATGATGAACCGCCTTGGTGTAGGATTGCTTGCCCTCTGAGACACCCAGTACTGTCAAGTGATATCAATTTTCACTCAATTTTCTCCCTTTATGATATTATTAGCTGTTTAATGAGCTTGTGGTTTTATAAATCAATTACTAGAAAGTGCTGTTTCCCCAGGTATTACAGAAACCAGATGATATTACTGCATATCTTGCCTTGATAATTATCATGTTTGTTGGTTTTATAAGATCAATTCCTATTTTCTCTAATTTTCAAAAATGCAATTTACATACTTGATACATCATTTTTCATGTTTCAGACAAGATAATTTTTTCTACATGTTTGATTGCTGTGACATTTTAGATGTTGTGTTGCAGTCATTATGTGACATACCTGAAAATAACTGCAGCCAATTTCAATTCTAGTTTCATCCTTGCCAATCTGAAATTATGGCAGCACAGCAGTCAAGGTTTCAACCGTGGGTTTGACTCCCTATTACAGTGTTGTTGCAAGATAAGAAATACAGATGAAGCAAGTTGATAAAGTCAGTCATGAATTTGTAAATGAAGAGTAATTCCAGTTTTGAACATTGTCATTAAATATCACTTTGATTTTTCATGAAAGAAAAGGATTTTCAAATTAATTCTTCATCTGCAGATTTCAAGTTGAATGTCCTTCAAATACGTTGTAATCCGCCTTGGCAAATATTGCTCAATTACGAACATATTCTTCAGCCCTAAAATTGCAACTGGAATAAAATTTACCTCTTCATTGTCTCACCATTAACAACACCTTGACCATTCCCCAAGGGTGCATCTAATGAACATATCTTACACAGGTAATTTGTTTTACAAGATCACCTTTTAATTAAAAATGGTGGAAATCAACACGCATCATTAATGTTTTCTAATGATGATTACTCAGAGATTATATGTGAATTTCAACTGTTAGTTAGTTTATAGTAATTTGATGCATAATCGAACAATATGAATAGCTACCTTAATTTTTTTGCGTGTCTAGTCATAGACCCTAGAGAAACAGTTTTCTCTGGGGTCTATGGTTTAGTTCACTTCATTTTTTTAAATGTTAAAAAATAAAGAAACCTGTGGAAGTGAAAGTGCAATTTTGGTTTTCAATATTAATCGTTGTGATTTCATGAAGTAAAACAACTCAAATGTGATTGGTAAAGTTTCTCTCTTCCAGTACATGTGTTTTGAAATCTCAACTGATGCACTGCATGTTCAATCATGGAATTCAAGCAATGCGCTGTTGGAAAGGGTTGAAACCGCTTACTTTGAGTGAAGTGATGCACATTGGGCCATTGTCATACATCAATGCTTTCTATCAGCATTTCCAAATCTCACCATAAAACAAAAATGCATTTACTTGTGGTTTGATAGTCAAAATCAATTGTGTGTGAAAAGAAAAAAACTTAGTGTGCATATGAATGTAAAGTAGGAGAAGCCTTCACTTGAATAGTTCACTTTATGTTCATGACTTAGAGTGAGCTAACATCCATTTCATGCCCGCTGCATTTCAAAGCCAAAAGGAAAGCATCAAAAGTCATTCAATCAATGGTTGAATCCCGGTTTTTAACCTTGCAGGTCAAAGAGCGTCCAGATGTTGGTGTGTATGTCAAAGATTTGTCAGCTTTCGTTGTGAACAATGCTGATGACATGGACAGAATCATGACACTGGGAAATAAAAACAGTGAGTCTTATTTCATTTTTCCAACACCTTTATAATCAGATTAACAGCGGATAATGAACGTTCATACACCATTTTTATCGCCTAATCACACACGATGACTCTTGCAAACACACTGCTAACAATAAGGCATTCACACCCACACAATTTACACTGGCCTGATGAATGCATGAATGTGGTAAACTACAGTTGCCTATGCGGTATTTTTTTTGGAAAACTTTCATTGATTTGTTTACATTAATAATTACAAACCACTGCAAATTGAAATCATGATGAAATGAATGAAAGGCCTAAATGGATCTAACGTGTTAAGACCTAATGTGATATTTCCTTTTTGTACTGTACCAATTCATTGTACCTTTGTCCCCAGATATGTATGTACACTGCAACTCACTATTATAGTGTAGATATCTATTGTATCATCAATCTAATTAGCGTACTAAATATTTTGTTTCGATCAATCAATTCTGTCATCTTTTATTGCCACATGCTGTCATACCAGTGTATTTGTATCCATTGTATGATTCACAATGTCACAGTGGAGTGTATTGCATAATTATATGACATGAATGAAAACAGAAAGTAGAATGGATAGGCATGTCGTCGCAGGCAATATTAAATCTATTTATGGCCAGATTTCAAAAGCACATGCAAGTATATTTTACAATTTGAAAATAATAGTCAACAACTGTGAATTAGCAAAGCGGTGGTAACAACCAAGTTACATGAGTACAGAGTTCATTTTACACTTTCTGTAATGAGCAAATTTTTGATATTTTCAAGGGTACAATGAGACTTCGGATATTTGTTTTGAAAAACTTGATATTTTTACATTACTTTTCTGGTCTATTGCTTGTGTAGATTCATTTTCAAGCCAGTGGATCAATTAAGTTTTCGTCGTCTTGTTTCGTGAAAATTGATGAAATTTATTTTTAACTGTAGAGCTACATGTAACACAGGATGTAGCATGCAGTTTGAATTATTTCAAATATGTGTACATTTTCAGTAATTTGTTTTTCTAATCACAAACTTTGCAAAGTGAACCCCTGATTTTTATTCTTTTATTCTTGCTTATGAAAGAAATGGTTTACAGTTTCTGGAAGAATGCTTGGGAAAATGTGAAGTAAACATTTTTGAGACACATATTACTTCATCAAATCATGAGTTTTTTTGTATGCTTTTTATTAACTACTATAGACTATAGTCTATAGAAGCTATTGGGATGGGTATCTGTCCGGCGTCCGTCGTCAGTCTGTATGTTTGTACATGTATGTATGTATGTATGTATGTATGTATGTATGTATGTATGTATGTATGTATGTATGTATGTATGTATGTATGTATGTATGTGTGTGTGTGTGTGTGTGTGTGTGTGTGTGTATGTATGTATGTATGTATGTATGTATGTATGTATGTATGTATGTATGTATGTATGTCCGTTTGTGAGGCGTCTGTCCACTCAAATATCTTGAGAACCGCAGTACTTACTGATTTGATATTTGTTGTGTAGATGAAAAATATGATTATGAGAAACTTTTGTTTTTAATTTTTTGATATTGTTGAAAATATGCAAATTAGCACCAAAAAAGGTGTTTTGGGTAAAAAATCTCCTTCTTCGTAACTGCTGGCCAGACAGCTTTGTTATTAGGTACACAGGTCCCTAGGGATAACCCAACTTAGATTTGTTCAAATTGTGATGAAATATGCAAATATGTATTTTTAAGGAATTTTTTTGTCATTTTTGATCAAAACTTTATTTCAACAAAACCGCTCATTTGACAGCTTTGATATACAGGTTCCTACAGATGGACTAAATATGATATATTGAATATATGATGAAATCTGCAATTTTGTATTTTTAGTGCAATTTTTGCCGTTTTTGGTCAAAATATGTATTTCTCAAAAACTACTTGTCTGATCACTTTGATATTTTCTATACAGGTTCCTAGGGGTTGTCTTAGTGTGATATATCGAAATTTGATGAAATCTTCAATTTTTGTATTTTTGGGTAAACTTTTGCCATTTTTGGTCAAAATATTTGTTTCTCAAAGTTACTCATCTGATAGTTTTGATATTTGGTATACAGGTTCCTAGGCTTTATCTTAATGTAATATATTGAAATTATGATGAAATCATCAATTTTGTAGTTTTGCAGCTAATTTTTCCATTTTTGGTCAGGCCATCCTGAAATGAGCTATCAAAGATATCCACCTTCTTCATCAATACATGTGTCACAAAAAGTTAATCTCTACATAACACAGCAGAGCTCTGTCGACTGTTGGGTCGCTTGTTTTTTCAAAACCGCTAGTCAGACAGCTTTAATATTTGGTTTACAGGTCCCAACGATGACCTTAGTGAGATAATTTCATACAGTTAGGAAATACTTAATTTTGTATCCATGTCTATAGCAGCTTCAGGGACTTTGGCCCTGTATGTTTATCCTTTTATTCTTAAATATCTTTTACCATGGAGTAAAACTTCTTTTTTCATGTCTGTCACAGGATCTACTGGGGCGACCAACATGAATGAACACAGTTCACGCTCCCATGCAATATTTTCTATCACCATCGAGTGCAGTGAGCCAGGTCCTGATAAAAAACACCATGTCAGAGTTGGCAAACTCCATCTGGTAGATTTGGCTGTAAGTTAAAAACAAATACCACAAAATGACCTGTATGGGAGTGAGATGAAAAAAAACAACTAACAAGATGTAGATAATAGAAAGTTTGTAAAAGTTTATTTGAGGTATCTTCTCGTGGGAGTTCATGAGGTCTATTGGATTGAGTCTTAGTGTAGACTTTTGATATTTATTTTTATGTTCAAGTTATGATTTATTTGTGAAAGCAGTGATTAACCCTTGAGTGCCAAAGTCATTTTTGTTGCCTTTACAAAATATATCCTAGTCAATTTTTTTTTAATTTTTTGCCAAAATGTTGATAAAAAACTATAGCCAATGAAATGTGATGTCCATTTGATCCAAAATTATCAAAAATATTGCAGCAAAATTCATAAAAATTGGTTGAATGTTGCACTAAAATTTTGGTGGGAAACATAACAGTCAAAGGATCTGACTCAGATTTCCCCAGCATCTCAATTGCGTCAACTGAATTTTATTTCCTGAAATGGCAGGGTTCTGAGAGGCAGTCAAAGACGGGTGCCACCGGTCAAAGACTTAAAGAAGCCACAAAAATCAACCTGTCATTGTCAACACTTGGTAACGTCATCTCCGCATTGGTCGATGGAAAGAGTACGCACATACCATACCGTAATTCCAAGTTGACAAGGCTTCTGCAGGATTCCTTAGGAGGAAATGCAAAGACTGTTATGGTGAGTGAATTACACATCCAAATATTAAGTTTATTCAATTTGTTGATTGTCTGTGCAGACAGTTGAAATTTAGTTTTACGTTTCCTGGACAGGAATACCCATGGGTTTATGTTACATGTAAAGCAAGCATCTCTCAACTGCCCTCTGCCATTTCTTTTGAATTACTTTCAAATGCACTAATTTACCTGAAGAAATTTACAATTCGGCGTTATTGTCCTTCAGCCTCAGTGTTCAGTACACAGGTCAACCTCACCGTAAAAAATTGAGTTTGGCCAAACCATGGAATAGAAAGGGTAGACAGAATTTAGTTTCACATCTTTCATTCTTGTCCTATTTCATTCATGAATTGTATTGTTTCATCGATCAATGGTAGATAACTCGGTTTCTGTTGTTTACACTAGTGTCACAACCTTTATTTTTTTTTCAGTGTGCCAATTTTGGACCAGCTGACTACAACTACGATGAGACGATGAGCACACTGAGGTATGCCAACCGTGCCAAGAACATCAAGAACAAGGCCAAGATCAATGAAGATCCAAAAGATGCTCTTCTCAGACAGTTCCAGAAAGAAATTGAAGAACTCAAGAGAAAACTTGAAGAAGGTAAGGTGTTAGTTTTTAGTTTTATTTTCCTGTGTCGAAGCAGCAAGTGATTCAAAATAGCATTTTGTGTATGATCTAGTGTTATGTCACAAGAGGTCCTGCACAGCTGGCAGTTCCATCCACTGCCCGTTGTAAACACTACCATATGTAGACCTTTTCTTGATCAGAAATTGATCGTCCAAAGAGACGTTCAGCCTTCAGGATATTTAATTGTTAAAATGTACATGTAAATATAAAGCCAAGGTGGTATGGCTTTAAATCTGTTTCTTTTGGAGTGTTTCGATCATTCACATGGTAAAGACAGTTTTGAGATCTGGGCCAAAAGCCTAGAAAACAAAATATTCACTACAATTGTCTACAGATTACCTTGAAATCAGCAATCTCCTGACTGCCGGTTGTAAATACTACCATGCTTGCAATTTTGATCAGACATTGATCATCCACAGAGATGTACAGTCTTCATGATGTTTTAATTGTTAAGAAAAATTGGATAGGGTACACACAAAATATTATATTTGTATTATTTTACACCAAAATGTTTACACACCAAGCATGGTATGGATGGCTTTCTTATGAATCTACATGTATGATGATTTCTTGTGAAAACAAAGTGTTCTTGCATGCTCATCTAGGATTTTGAAACAGGTGACGAATGATACATTACCTGTATGTACTTGTAATGTTTGATATTTACTTCCTCCACACACAGTGACTCAATCATATCATAGATGCTTTTCCTTGTCCCCAATGCATCACATCTTTGCATATTCAGCAGCACAAAGTAAATTTGAGAAGAATTAGACAATGTGTTTGATGCAGCATAAAAATAACCATGCACTTTGATTTCATGATTACTTGAGATGACAACTCATAGTTTTCAACATGGTGTTCTGTTTTTTTATTCTCTCAACTTCCTGAATGACATACTATATCGGATCTCTGTAATATGACGCAGACGGTATGGGTTTTGCTCTTTGCCACTCACTAGATGTGTATCTGCTCACACTATGTCATAGAAATAAGAAATTAACGTAAATGTGCATATAAAGGAAGAAATATGTACATGTGTATAGAATTAAACCCTGTTGTCTGTCCAGTAGTTTTCTTACAATGCTTTGAACTTAAAGTATAACATCTTTTCTACATCAACCTATTCTCATCAATTATCAGCTATTCTCAATCCATTCTCATCCCATTCTCTACCTTTCTTTCTCTATCCACTCCTTTCCCGTTATTCCATTATTCAGAAGACTCTGATGGATCTGAGTGCTCAGATAGTTCCGGTAATATTAGCTCTTGTGCCGTGCTCTGTCCACAACTTGTCAGTCGTCCTTGCATGCAAGTGTTTTTTATGTCAACCATGTTGTGTTTTCTGGGAAAAACAATTTATGTATACGCAAGTGGAAGATTACCTTATGCAGCATGTAAATGAAATTTTCACCGATGAAATTTTTTACACAAAGCTTTGAATATAATTTCTCTTTGAACACTCCATCATATTAAAGTCAAAGTAATGCGTTATCATGATAGAGTCAGTAAACTGAATCTACCGTATAGCATGTAGGTCAAATTAACTTCAAATTTCATCTCAAAATATTTAGATAACAAGAATACTGCATTTGCATGATCTTCCATTTACAATTATTTTGCAATTAAAAATAATGTGCTAATGTTAATGCTCATCTTGTCATGCATATATAGCAAAACATTAATGAATTACTCGCAGTCATTCAAAAACAAACAAAATCTCATGTAAAATTGGCCTTGCAGCATAAATTTTAGTATTTACTTGTAAATTTGTTTAACATTTACATGTCTTCTTTATTCTTAAATCAAGCTGTTTGTATTTGTGACATTCTGAAAATGAAGTTTTGAGTATGCCCGATACTTTGCCAATGAATGATGTGCCATTGTGTCATGTGATGATATACTCAGCCAATGAGAATTCAAGCTGTCAGCATTGGAGTAACTTAATGGAGAATTCAAATTGCCAGCTAGCTGCTTCACACAATGCATGCACTACACGTAGCCTGTATGACACTGGGAATAATTTCATTGAAATGGTGCACAGTGAAGTGGCTTTTTGACCTTAAATGGTAACCAACATGTGATTGAGTATTGATGGATGAAGAGTTTCCAAGTAAGTAACATATCAAAACGCCACTGCACTGTACCACATTTTAATGAGATTGATGATGTCATATGCAAAAGTCAATGCATTAATTTTTACTTCTCGGTTGTCTTGTCCGTTGAGTACAGAAGTTTCATCAATATAATGTATATGCATGACAGGAATGAAAGTCAAAATTTTCTGCGATAAAATCTAGAAAATGTGCATTAAAAATTTGGATTGTCAAATGTTTTTCTCTTCAGGAGAATACTTTTCAGGGTCTGGAAGTGATGAAACAGACACAGAGGATGAAGAGGGTGAAATTGGTCCTGATGGCGAGAGGAAAAAGAGGAGGAGGAAAAAGAAAGGTGAGGCAACTCTTTCTTTCATGCAGCCATCCCACCCTGTTTTCCTGTGTAGAGTTCTTACTATACCACTCTTAACAATGGGGTTATACCAAAAGATGATCATGAACGGGGTGAAAGGGGTAAGATTTTGTAAATAAAAATTTGTGGCCATGGTTATTGCATTAACCAGGCCTTTTGTGTCTAACAAGTGCTACCGATATCTGCCTGAAAATGCTATTGTCAGATAATACAGCTGCTGTTACTGTAAAGGTTGGTGTATAATCGTTCACAGACACAATAAAATTCATTCCTGGCATACTTACTTTATGTTCTCTAAGTCATTGTAATCCATTTTCAAAAATGGCACATCATTATTACTCTGAGAGACAGCGAAAGATACCACTTTTGTTTCATTTCTGCAATCAACTGCTCTATATTCATTTTTCAATGTAATATTACAATTCCCTTACAAAATTGTTGTTCAACTTTACATTTTCAAGTGAAAATTAGACTTTAATAGTCCATTTAAAGTTGCAATATGGATCAGAATTGACCTTCATATTTCGAAGATTTAACTTTATAGAAAAATCCGTAACAATTTCATTTGCAGATTCAACCATTAACAGGAACACGGGGATGGCTCTAATTTGAGTAAACTGATTTAATTACGGAATAAATTGCTGTTTTGGTACATACTGTTGTGCGAGAGTAAAGCGCAGAATTTGAAACGTCATTTTTACCATTTGAATATGTACGCATGCGTATTTGGTGCATGGTAAAGGTTTGCGAAATTGCAACATCATGTCAACATGCCTAGCTAGCCTTCCCAAGGGCAAGCGGTCAGGTCTCTGCCCACGCCCTGGGTCTCTGCTGACTGATTCAGCCTTGTAAAAATGGAAGAAATTAGCCAAAAATGTTGGCAAAATAAACATTGTTTGGTCAGATCGAAAGATGGAACCAGAAAAAAGAATGACACGCGACTACTGCTCCACGTCGAGGAGGCAGACTGTGTTTACAGTTTCTCGCGAAAACACTAACGTCGCCACTGTCTGATGATAAACTGCGCTAGCCAGTGGTGTTTCCTCGGGCAACACTGACCTAACAACACCATGCAGACCCCACGATTTGTAATGTGAAACGGGCCGTAGTCCCTCTGAAAGGAAATAACTTAGATCTGTTAGCTTTCATTGATAATCTATATCCTTCAGGTCAAATGTGCATTTTTCAGAAACAAAGAAAAACTGCAGTCTCCATCATTAATGGCATGGTCTCATTTATGACGCGTCGATCGACGCGCTGACATGGCCATGCAAGACCAGACTGTGGGGCAAGACAGTTGCCGAACTTCTGCAGTGGTGGATGATACTGAAGTGGGCAAAGCTTTCAAATAAATATAGCGTGCAGATACCTCGCCTTTAACATGACCAGATATGAACTGAAAATGCTCATGTGTTTCATTATATATTGCATTTATGTACAAGTTTGAACCTTTGCTACATGTTTGCAACTTCATTGAAAGTGTTATGATCAACATAATGAATTTCACCAAAGATCAATTCTAAAGGTCATTAAGTATTCAAATATGTAATTAGCTGAAATAAAAATAATTAATTTCTTTGAGTACTGTCATTGTATCACAATATAGCATGTGTAATTGCCTTTGGTCAAGTCCTTCAAGCCCTATATGCAAACCATGAAAGCTCATTAGCTATGCAAATTATGAATTAGCTGACATGAAAATGCAAAATGACTTTCAATACTGTTATAACCTGGTATAATGATCAATGTACACAGCATGTTTCGCCAACTTTTATCAAGTAAATCCCAGTATATATCCCTAATTAGGAAGGTTCATTAAATATGCAAATATCGGCTGAAATAAAAATGTCAAATGACTTTCAATAATCTTGTATCATAGTATCTTTAATGTACATAGCAAGTTTTGTTGACTTTGGTCAAGTCAATACAGATAATTATCCCTAATTAAGAAAGTTCATCAAATATGTAAATTAGAAATTGGCTGAAGCAAAAATTCTTAACGAATTTCAATAACATGTATTATAGTATCTGAAATATATGTAGCAAGATTCATCAACTTTGGTTGAGTCAATTCAGATATATATCCCTAATTAGAAATGTTCATTACATATGCAAATAAGGAATTGGCTGAAATAAAACTAGTTAATGACTTTCGAATAACGTTATATCATAGTATGTACACTATGCCATCGTTTGGGCCAATCAGGTGGCCCACTTTAGGTCCTTGGCAAACAAAAAGGCTTCCAGCAACACAGATTTCGCATACTCAACTTTAACGCTTGAGACGAAAAATTTCATCGGTGGCCAAATTTTCCCGCATGCGGAAAATGATCTTTGAACTCTTTGCTTGCAAATGGACCGCGTGGTTTTGATTTCTACTGTTGTTTTCAGGAGTTAGAGGCGATCTATAAGGGCGTAGTACAGAGAAAGATATAGATTTACATTCCCACGGCTTCCAATCCTGGAAAAACCTCTCCGATAAGCAGTGAAGGCAACTAAAAATGACAACAGAGTTGAAATACGGGTTTCTTGCAATCTTTCTAGTGGTCTTATGCCTTATGCGGGATATCGGACCGCAGGCGGGCGAAGATTGCATTATAAGCGTGCTAACCCAAACTCACTGCATGGACATCACATTTACAAAATCGAAGTCTAAAGTCAACTACGTCATTGTTAGAATAAGAGAGGTTTTCCATCACACGGGAGCATATCACCACAAATTTTGCACAGATAGCGTTGCACTGGCATTGAAAAAAGGTGCATGGGAAAGCGGGCAGTTTCCCTTGCTATGGGTAGGAAATGCATTGAGCAAGACACACTTCCGGGTTCGCAAAAAAACGAGGATCCCATTTACGGGGCGCTCAAATATAACTATTTGCTGTGATACATAGCAGAGGCGTATATGTTTGTGATGCTGAGAATAACATCAGTAAATAAATGACGGGTTTTAAAAGTTGATGTTTTTTGCGACGAAACAGACTTCTGAAGGTAGCTCGCTTGGGGAACACGTCATCCCGACCGCTGTCCGCTTCGACCCCAGTAATTCACACTGGTTTTGGTCGACCCCGGTACCCAAGTCACTTCGACCCCGTCACACTTTTAACGTTATGTGACATTTTACTGAATATTTAACGCAACTTTGCTAGAGAGAATTGATGGTGTTTCTGTGATAGAACTGTTTGCTTCGAAACGATAATTTGGCCACTGAATGTTTGCACCACGGCCTAGTGCCTACATGTCCACGCGGACGATTCAACATGTTCCACAACAAAGCCAAGACAAAAATTGAAAATATCAATAAAATGGCTTCACAAAAGCTGAAATACGCGATACACAATGAAGTATGAAGTTTGTGAAATGAAATCAAAATTGACAACACAAGTGTTGTAGTACTACTTGAACTATTCTACAGACTGTTTTTTTCCGTACAGTGCAGTATTTGACAGTGACAAATCTTTGCAATACATTTTTTGCGATGAGCTGGAAATTTGATTAATATCGAGTTAATGTACAATAATATTCCGTTATTTAGTGGGACATGTTTATTTTCTCAATCCGCAATCTGCAGACTACGTGCTGAAGTACATTGACTGTTCATGTCAACGATCGTTTCTCCCTCTGCAGAGTTTCTGTATCCCGTTCAACAACGCTGTAGGCCTACCTTGATCACGCGATAGTGACGCTATGTAGCTTTGCAGTATTGAAAACTTATAAAATGGCCACCACGTCTAATCGTAACACAAATTGTCGGGATTATCATACGGAAAAAAGACTGCAAAAGTAAGACTTATGAATCTTCATCGGAATTGAACACATCATGATTGTACATGAGTACCAACTGTGAATGCAGGTTGAGCTTGGCAGTTACACAAGCATGGTACGCTACATGCACTGCCGATCGTATGCATACCAAAGCCTATCCCGGAATTTGTTTCACGAACAACCTCACCTTTTTAATCTGACACAGTTAGAATTTAAAAATGCTTACAAAGGAGAGCAAACATACTTTTATGGACAATGGCGAGCACGTTTCTTGACGAAGCAAAATCAAAAGACGGCAGAAGTACATGAAGTAGGTCACGGCCTTGGACTCTGTGCACGAACCTGATCGGACACTTCGATACCTTTGACCCAAAGTTATTATTCATCAGCACTTCCATATTTAGGGATCGGGGCGAGTGATAATGCCATGCCATGAGGCTAGGTGGAGAACGTATGTAGTCATTTCTGGCGATCGGGCAGTGAGAGAAACAATCAATCACCAAGGGTAAAGCTAATTTGCTAAATGATATTTTATCTTGAATAGTGAGTTGAATGAGTCATAAAATATCATATTTTTAACGTTCAATACGAGGTTGAAACACAGAGGAACTGTGGTTGAAACCAGAGCTATCCAGCTGCAGCCAACCTGGACCAGCTCATTTCACAGCGCCCTCAAACAGTCGATCGTTTTCACTTGTCATACGCTGCGTTAGCAAAAGCTCTCTCATAGACAACCATGTAACAGAAAAATTAAAACTTTCATAACTTCATAAATATCCAAGCCACGCCAACCAAAACCTTTTCAGTTCTTGCCATTTAGATCCTAAAGCTGTGTACCAAATTTGGTTGACATCACTTCAGCAGTTCTTGAGATATCTGGTATACAGACAGACACACACACACACACACACACACACAGACATCGCTAAACCATATGCTCACGTGTGTGAACACATGAGCAAAAAAACGTAACAACATGCAACGGGGAGAGGATTGCAGAAACGCTGTCAGGCACGCGGTGAACACAACCAGATCGGTGTACGTGGTCTGGACGCTCGATCGATCGAACGTACACAGCAGTAGGTGCACACGGCGCGGCACTGACATACATGTATATGGGTGAGAAAAATTAATCACACAATCTTTTGTCGACCTGTACTTTATCATATCGATATACTTATATTTCTGAAACATTGTGATGCTACCAAAGTTAGGCAAACGCAAAATTTACAATAAATTATCATTATGTATGTCAAATTCTGTCATCGTGTCAACATCGCCCCTCCAACGTGCACTCTATTGAGACGTCATCACTCTTGGTTGTACTTGTCACGTGCACAGCAGAAACGCCAATGTTTTTAGTCCCCGCGGACACCGTCGGGGGGACTTATAGGTTTGGTCATGTCCGTGCGTGCGTGCGTGCGTCCGTGCGTGCGTCCGTCCGTCCGTTCACGCAGATATCTCAGAGATGCCTGGAGCGATTTCATTCAAACTTGGTACAAGGATTACTTCATATGTCATACAGATGCACGTCGATTTGTTTTGTGATACGATCCAATATGGCTGCCAGGCGGCCATTTTATTACGATTTTTTCATGTACAGAGCCATAACTCAGGCATGTTTCAACTGATTTTATTCAAAGTTGGTCCAAGGACATTGACCAATGTCATAGATATGCACGTCAAGTTTTTGTGTGATACGATCCAATATGGCCGCCGTGCAGCCATTTTGTTACGATTTTTTCATGTACAGAGCCATTACTCAGGCATGTTTCAACAGATTTTATTCAAAGTTGGTACAAGGACATTGACCAATGTCATAGATATGCACGTCAATTTTTTTGTGATACGATCCAATATGGCCACCGTGCAGCCATTTTGTTACGATTTTTTCATGTACAGAGCCATAACTCAGGCATAACTCAACCGATTTTATTCAAACTTGGTACAAGGATATTGACCTATGTCATGCACATGCACATTGATTTGTTTTGTGATACGATCCAATATGGCCACCGTGTGGCCATTTTATTACATTTTTTCATGTCCAGAACCATAACTCAGACATGTATCAAGTGAATTTATTCAAAGTTGGTACAAGGAGATTGACCAATGTCATACATATGCACATTAATTTGTTTTGTGATACAATCCAATATGGCTGCTGTGCGGCCATTTTGTTATGATTTTTTCATGTACAAGCCATAACTCAGGCATATCTCAACCAATTTAATCAAATTTGCTACAAGGACATTGACCTATGTCATACATATGCACATTTATTTGTTTTGTGATACGATCCAATATGGCCACCGTGTGGCCATTTTATTACGATTTTTCCATGTTCTGAACTACAACTCACACATGTATCAAGCGAATTTATTCAAAAGTATTTTTATCACAGACCTAATGAAGAGGACTCTATCCTCTCTGAGGACCTGTAATCAAAGTACCCATTAACAAGTGGGGACTGTGTCATCAACGATGACTTTTTGTTTTGAAAGTTTGTTTACAAAACAGCTTTTCTAGGCGGCCGCAACATATCAAAATGAACGTGTTTGTGTGCCGGGATTGGTAAGAGGCTTAGCTAAGAAGAGTACTTCAACGTAGTATGGTCTATTTGCTTTAGTTTTACGAAAAAAAATCGACAGTTTTGATCCATATTGCAACTTTAAAGTATATAAATGGGCTGAAAGTATTCATTATAAACTTCTCTGTTGACTCCAAAGAATGATTGTAAGCATTTTCTTACCACATCTTATTTACATGTGCCTATCTTCTCACATTCGTCTGAGCACATGGAGAGCTGTAGCATCTTTCAGTATACTTGATGAGCGCTAGCATATTCCATTTCAGGAAAAAAGAATTTGTCGCCGGAAAAGATGGAAGAGATGCAGAGAAAAATTGATGAGCAAAGGAAAGCACTGGAACAGACCAAGGATATGGAGGAAGAAGAGAAAAACCGAGCACAGGCAGAACTTGAGAAGAGAGAAGCAGAGCTACATAAAGCTCAGTAAGTGAGAGAGAGAGAGAAATGCTATCAATTTTAGTCTGTTTTAGGGTATGTGATTTTCTATGACATCATTGAAACTGTTCATCTTATAAATTTACCAATACTTGCCTTAACATGAACGCATACAAATCTGTTTGTGTACATTAACCTTTGAGACTTCTTTCTTAAGGATGTACAATCGGTAAAATTAAAAGTAATGTCATTTCTCTAAATTGTCGATTTTTGGATTCTCCTTTGTAAGTATTATCAAAATGTGTGATAAAATATAGGGGTCACCGCGCTCGTTTTTGAGATACATGACCATGAATTTGCCATTTATGAGAAAAATGCCGAGTCAGCATTTTTTCACCGATGCTTTTTCTATGGAGGAAATAATTCAATGCTGTTTATTCAAAAATTAAGCGCGGTGACCATATCATTTTATTTGATCACTATTATTTATTTCTCTAGACTGAGCTTTGTGCCAATTTTCATGAAAATGACAATAGTAGAAATTGATTTTCCAGCAAATTTCAATGTAATCCTATGGGAAGTGACAAATTCCACGCGCGCGTACCGCTCGTACATCCTTAAGAGGTTAGTTTCTCTTGTTGACAGATAATCATATATATTATGAATCAGTTACCTGACAGATGTAGTACGTGTATGTCTCTGTACTTTGAAAAGCTATCACTACCAAACTACCAGTATGTTGTGGGGTTTGATCAACATGCCATGGAAGAGATGATGATCAGGTTGAACTTTATGACATGTCAAAAGCAGTTTGAGAAACAAGATGGACACAGTAAAACTTCTTTCACTGTTTCTTAACAGTCAAGAACATGATATATTGGTGGACAAGCTCAAAGCCATTGAGAAGAAGGTGATTGTCGGCGGTGTTGATCTGCTGCAGAAAGCTGAAGAACAGGAGAGATTGCTTGAAGAGTCAGCATTGGAACTGGCACAAAGGAGGAGTAAAGAAGAAGAATTGAGGAAACAGCTGGAAGAGAAAGAGGTGTGTTTCAATCACAGATTATGTACATATATTGTTTGGAATACCAGTCATTTGGTGTTCATTCATCAGACATTGGTCCAGCCCACCCTGCTTCATTTGTTCACACTCTGTAAATTATGGCTTACAGTGGTCTATTTATGTAGGGTTGTATATACTACCATGCCCTATGCATGTTTGGATGTATTTTTTGTTTTCACTCATGCATAAACACAACACCAACAACATAGAATGGTTTGGGAAATGTGGTGTGCGAAAACTTGAAGCGCAGAGTCACCTTACTTTTAAATGTTAGTTTTTACTCAATAGAAGGGTGTTGTTGACTTCTTTACCACACTGGGAAAGTATTGCGCTTGTTACTGACATTTAAAGGTAGCTTTGTAAATTTGGCAAATTAGAAAGGATGTTACATGTATGAGTTGAGAGTATCTCTCTACCACTGTCCATTGAAATTGTACGTGGGTACTACAGTTTTATGCACTCTATAGTTGTGCAGGAAAATCTGAACTTTAAGATTATTTGGGATTTGTTTTGTAATGGCAATTTGAGATAACATGAGAGCAAAACACACAATATTTTCATTTCCTGTAAGATTTCACATAGTTTTTCACAATATGGAAACATGCATTTATGTTTGAAAGCTTACAGGAACTGAAAATTTGTCTGTTAAGCTCTGATGTTATTGCAAATTGGCTCCACTGATTGTTAAATCTAGCAGTCTATAGTTAACTCTTTACCTGCTAGACAGTATCACTTCCCCATCTGCCAAGTCAGTATGTTATAGCAGCCTTAATCTGTAAAAATCATGTTTACAGTATCTCTGTCTTCAGAGACCTTCAAATCTTCAAGTCTTTGTTATAATACACCATATGGGACATGTTTTGCTTTACTAGTTGTAACCAACTTGACCTGATGGTGAAATATGAACTTGGCAGGTAAAGGGTAAATGATGACTTGAAAGTTTTTAAAGTTGTACCAGTACCAGTTTTTGCAATCTTGTAATTTAGAGTCTTTTCCATTCACTCATGTACTTAACAGGCTGAAAGACTGGACATTGAGGAGAAGTATTCCAATCTTCAGGAAGAGGCAGCTGGTAAAACTAAGAAATTGAAAAAAGTCTGGACAATGCTCATGAGTGCAAAGTCTGAGGTGAGTTACTTCACTGTCTCTCAGAGTTGTGTTTCAAAAGTATAAAATGGTTGTCATACAAAACCAGCCTGCAAAAATATTGCGGAAATGATCAGACTTGTGTTGATGCCTCCTAATTATTTGATTTTTAAAGGGACAAAGTCTGCCATTTTTAGTGAATTTTGTTTGATACGAGATACTACTTATATTGTTTGACATGTTGAATGATACTGAATAAATGGGTAACAATGCACATATTCAACCCGAGTTTTAGACACGATACATGAAACCATCGTGAAAATGAATTAATGGTCATGATCATTAATTCATTTTCGCGATGGTTCATTTAATTTGCCGAAAACTGGGGTTGAATATATGCATGGTCACCCATTTATTCAGTATCTTTCAACATGTCAAACAATATAAGTAGTATCTTGCATCAAACAAAATCCATGAAAAATGGCCGACTTTGTCCCTTAAAAAATCAATTATACCTTCATGTTTTTTAAACCAGTGCATCCCTTAACCCTTTCACCCCCAGTTCCCTGTATACAGGTCCAACTTTACCATAGAAAACAATGGATTTGGGACAAACCAGGCGGTTGAAAGGGTTAAAAAGCACTTCCATCCCCTGTCCCAGTGATTAGATCATACTATCGTGTCATCAAAATATTATTTTTCTGAAAATCGTAAAGTGCATTGTCCCTGTCAGCACTATGGTGGTGCAATTATTTTTCACCAAGAAATATGTATATTTTGTCAATGCTTTCACATTTAATATGGCGATTTTTGTGTCTTTTCCCTGAAACTCAGATGGCTGATTTACAACAGGAGCATCAGAGAGAGATGGAGGGATTGCTGGAGAATGTACGGCAGCTGAGTCGGGAACTGCGTCTTCAGATGCTTATCATAGACAGTTTTATTCCACCAGAATTTCAGGAGATGATTGAACAGTATGTCCATTGGAATGAAGATATTGGTGAATGGCAGCTGGCAAGTTGGAGTTTGAATTTTTCTTTCTCTTTAAATAAAATCAGTAAGTTGGGCACAAAACAACTTCCTTTCCTGCTTCTCAGGTTTCTTCACCTATCTTGAAAGCAGCAATATTCTCAGCCATATTTCATGGTTGATTTTAAAAGTTGATGACCGAGTGCCAAGATTCTCATCATCAGCAGACAAGAGCGCCCTCTACGGCAGTATAGAGCAGAGCGGTTCATTGTCTAAACTGGTGTCACTCTTCTTTCACAGAAATGTGTGGCTTATACTGGCAACAACATGAGGAAGCAAACACCCTTACCGGAGAACAACAAGGAGAAAAAGTATGGAGAGCCAGACTTGTCAGCCATCTACTTATCCTACATGGGTGACGGCATGCAAAAACCAAAACAAACACGGGGGAAGGTTAGGACTTCAGGAAGACCAAAGACTGGCAAAAAGTGAGTTGCTAAAGTCCTCCTTACGTTGCTCTGTATCATCTCTCATGGTGTTTAGCCTCACACCAAGAGTTTGTTACAGAGATCTGGTACAGAGGAGGTGGAAATGTTGGCCAATCATTGATTGTTTTGTTCATGTGTCACCTGACCTGTGCTCTAAAATAACTATGCAACAAAGAATCTTTGGTCTGAATAACTGACATCTTCTGATTGAGGGACCACGTCAAAAGATCAGTGTCAGATAAAATGTTAATTCTTCAAATGGGGTGTTGGGTAGGTGTAGGGGGTGGGGGGAATTAACATGTAAAAGTTTTCCATCGGGCAAAAAGGATATTCTACTTTGGTTTAGTAAAGATTTCTTGAAAATGCCGCAGTAATTAGTATTTTTACTCCATTCGTGGCAAAGTCGATCAAAACCGAGAACAACCAGTAAACAAGACCTGGAGCAAGGTCATTGGCAAAAGAGCGCACATGCAGTTTTTTACTTGGTTGCACACAGCATGTTGGTCGAAAAGGGACATGTCAGGTGGGTGCACACCAACTGAAATTTTACCATGGTTCTTAAATGATGTATAAAATCTGTCTTATATGAATTTCCATCATCTGACAAATAAGGTCCAGGATATAAATCTGAACAACAAATAGGAAAATCACGCGCCACAGTGCAGGATGTTGCCAATCATTTCTAGCAGTCAAAATATAAAAGTAATATAAAGTTGTTAGCCAGCCTCCTACATGTAACTCACAAGGTCTTATAGACGTGCCCACTTATTGCTTGGCAATTTTTTTATGGTTCAATAAAGATTCTCAACCATTTCACTATACCCCACCTCTATTGCTATTAACCATTCTTATCCTTCACTACATTTTGTATGTTTGCCTTGGCAAGGTGTAAGTTAGTGCTGGCTATGAGATCACACGGCTATTACACAATAACATCAGTCAGAATGTATTCACTTCTCTGGTGCTACATTCACTTGAGATATATTTTGCAGAAATTTGCTTATTACTAGTATATTTATATTCTGACACAATTAATCACACAGTTTTGGAGCAAGCCTAGAGGTCACGGCAAAATCGTCCATTGTAAGTTACTTAACGTAGCAATAGGGAGAGATATGTCAACAACCATTATCATTTCCTCATCAATACCCAACGATGTAGGCAAAGCATTGGCAATACCAAACACCTTGCTGTTATTATAACTAGAAAAGTTGATGTTGTTGTTCAAAGTAGACACTTTGCTATCAGACAGAGATTGTTGTCATACCAATAAGTTTTTGAAACAGAAAGACATGTTTTTCACTTTAATGTTGTTGTTATTTGCAATGACACCCATCCTGCCTATATTGAAGTATTATTTGAAGTATCACAACAAGGAAATATGGGAACCTGTGATCAACATTCAACAAATGTACTGTAAGATCTAAGGGGTGGTTGGGGGTTGGAGCAAAACTTTAAGAATTAAGTTTTTTTTATCGTACATTGAACTTTTGACGTTTGCATTGAATGAAATGGATATGCTAAGCTTGTGCTCTTTCCTTCTCCTGTAACTCTTTTTGCATTTTTTTTCTGTGTGCGTTTTTCTGTTCATTTTTAGCTCATATTTGGTTTTGTATATATATACCAAAAAGAGCTTATATGATGAGTCGGTGGCGTCTGTATGTCTGTATATTTGTGGGTATGTATGTGCGGATGTATGTCCGTCACACACAAAGGCTCCCATACCGCCAAAGCTACCATCTCAGTATTTGGTGTACAGGTAGATGAAGGGGTTGAGATGTGAATTTGTTCAAATGAACACATCAGTGTCAAAAATGTGCAAATGAGGTAAGAAAAAGGGAAATCCTGCAAATATGCAGGCCAGTAAGAAACAGGCCAACTCCACTGATCTTGAGTCATTTCCTGTCATCGTTTATGAACTGTTACATATTAACAGACCTGCTGAAACCATAGATAGTAGAGGGGGGAAGACTGTCTATACTCAAACTAAGAGGGGCTTGTTTCTGCTATGCATGTTGCTTAAGTTGACCTCCAGTACCTAAAGTTTGAGACCTTAATTACTTTTGTCATTCTTGTTTTTCTGGTTTAAATATTTCTTGTTGTTTTTCTGGTTGTACTGTGCAGAAATCATTGTCATAACATCAATGTAGAATTTTCCTCCACTGAACAGATTGAAACAACATTTATTGTTGATCATTGGTAACCCATACTGGTGTATATATACCAATTCTGAACAAATTTGAGCGACACCATATAATTGCAGTATTTTTTTTGTTTCTTAAAAGGAATGAAAAAAATTATGTATTACCAAAAAATATGTATTACCAATTCTTCAAGTGAGGAAGTTTCTGATGTACTGCAGTGGTTATGACATTGACTGGGAATACGGATTGCAGATTGAATTTCTGATGATTTCTATGCTTCATTTTCAGAAACAAGAAATCAATGGACATTGATTCAGTGATTGCCCAGTGATGACCCAGCAATGACCCAGTGATGACCCAGTGGTGACCAAGTGATTTCCGATTGATGACCCAGTGATGACCCAGTGAATTCTGATTGATGACCTAGCAACGGACTCAGTGATTTCTAAGTGATGACCAAGTGATTTCTAAGTGATGACCCAGTGATTTCCAAGTGATGACCCAGCAATGACCCAGTGATGACCCAGTGATTTCCAAATGATGACCCAGCAATGACCCAGTGATTTCTGATTGATGACTTAGCAACGGACCCAGTGATTTCTAAGTGATGACCAAGTGATGATCCAGTAATGACCCAGTGGTGACCCAGTGATTTGTAACTGATGACCCAGTGATTTCTGAGTGATTGCCCAATGATGAATCAGTGATCACCATTGGCTTGAAATCATCTTATTTCTGTTTCTGGGACAAACGTCTTTTTTCAGCAGACATTGTTAGACATTTTCACTGCATATTTTAGGAACTGTACGGCTGGTGATCTTTTTATTATCAATTTTACCCTGTATAAGTTGGGGGATAGGGGTAGGGGTGGGGGTGTTAAAACCACTAAAAGCTTTCCATATGACAAAAAACAATATTTTAACTGCACTATAGACCATAATAGGGTTAGACCAAATTGTATTGTGAGATAGGTAGATATTATAGATGCTTGTTATCAGGTTTAAATGGAAATTTTAATCATTTCACCACAGGAAATGGTTATGCTATGGTTTTAAGAGTGATGTTATTACACTTGAATAAAAAGGATGTGTGAATGAATAACATTTCCATTGCATGTTACAGAGTATCAGGAATGGTTTCCAATCATTGCTTCACGACAGAAAAGCTGTTTCAGTGAAATTATTTACATCATAGTGTTGCCAGAGATCCAATATTCTTTGTATTTAAAAATAAAATTACCATCCCCCCTGGTTCATGTACATAAGTAAACTTCAAATTCACCGTATTAGCAATGATGGTGTTAAAACCAATTTTTTTGGGGGGGGGTGTTTGAGGTAAAAGTTTACCATAGAACTGTAACTTCCGGTAAGTGACAGTGAATTTGACTATTTTTTTTTGTCAAAATATTTTTTTTATTATTTGAAGAGGATGTCCCTGTGTGAAACAGTGTGTAACTGAGTGTTTTGAGAATTAATGTATTTCATAGCTAGGTACAATACACTTTCAAAGTGTAATGGGACCTCTTGTTAATATTAAGAGTTCACTTTAAGAGCTGACCCTTTATGAATAGTAATGTTGCAATAGGGGCTTGTTTAGGAACTCTATTGAATTGAGAACCAGGTGTCTTTATTTAACATCGACTTGCATCATGGTTTTTCATACATTTATATTTAAAGATGTTATGATTTTTATCTTTCCAAATCCAAATTTTCAGCAATTACCAAATATGTTTGGTTTTCATAAAAGAGAAAGTTTTCCTCTTATTTTTTATCTCCATCCATCCATTTAGTTATACCTCCATCCATTTTGAACTTTCTTGAATACATCGTTTTTGTGAGAAGTTAACAATCAGGGCTAGAAATCAAATTATCTTTTGCAATTCATGTATGTTGCATTTGGCATTTTCCTGATATTGCCATTGAGGGCGCTGGTGTCTGTCACGCAGTTGTTTCTCATTGAAACATTGGCAATATGGAAACTGGACATACTGTCTAAATCGATGAGTTGCCAACACTGTGAGGTGTAATTATCATCTAGGTAGTAATATTAGTCAATAACACAGAAATCAACTCTGCAAAAGTTGAATTATTATCTCTGGGAGGTCACTCGTTGTCAAAAAAACAGTACATATCCACAAACATTTCGCTAACTGTCGGGAACACATGCGGAATTGATGTGTGTGTGTGTGTGGATCTAGTGTTGCTGTTTGACTGCGTCTGACTTCCTTTCAGTCGATGTTTTTACTTCTTCAGAGTTGATTTCTTTGCGATCGACTGACATAACCGCTAGATGATAGGATAGTTGCACTTGACAGTGTTTGCAACTCGTCAATTTAGAAACAAGTCTAGTATTTGTATCGCCAGCTGTTCAACGCAAACAACTATAATTCACTAGAGGCTTTATTTCATGGAAGGTGCCTAGGTACTCCAGCTTGAGTACCCAGGCAGCTTTACATTGTGTGTGTTGATTATGCTTTCTAAAGAACTGTATGTTCAATATAAACACACATGTCAGTGCTGCTTCAATGGAAGAGTAATAGCCATTTCACATTAAAAAAAATATTATCTTGTGCAAGTTTTTGTATGATTTTTATTTTCATGTCAATGTCGGCCATATCATATCAAGGAAATTTTGATGGATTAAGTAAACTGGGTATCCATTCATTGTTTACCATGTTTTGGGAAATCAGCTCTTTTTGTATGTGAGCATTATGACCACCGATAAGCAGCTGGTTGGATGTTCATATTTGATTCTGGCCAATGTACATTGCTACCTATTCACTCTTTATGTGAATCAATATATTTGTCAATTTTGCTGTAAAAAAATAGAGATGCTCTAGTATTGTTATCAGTGGCTTACTGATTTTATGTATTTGTACATATTGATCAAAAAAATGTTGCATTACATTTTGGTTTTTGATATTCAGGAGTAAATTATTCTCACTGTTTAACATCTTCAATAGTCTCATTTAGAAATTGTGTATGATGTGAATGCAAGTGTATGTCAAATCTTTCCAGAATGACACCAGAATTCTGCCAGTTGAAAAGTGTCGATATGTTTTATTATTATATAGTCAACAAATGAGTGATAAAGATGGCGGTGTGTCTGATAAACCAAGACTTAAAGATCTTTGTGTATGTCTCGCCTCAAAGTCCAACTCCTGCCATGAGTAGTGTTTGGAGTTAGAGTTTGCAGAGACCCATACACTACTGGATCCTTTCAGTTTATCATAAACCGTGATCCTTTCGAATAATACCATATTTCAGTAGGTGTTTGTATGGATTGAGTTCACAAGGCAAGTTCTTTAAATGCATCAGTGAATTTTTTAGATTTATTGGTCTAAAAGCCAACTTGAGTTAATCCAACTCTGGCCAGGTCAATTGCTCCTGCTGAAGAGCACACAAAATGACAATCATGAGAGAGTAGGCAAATTGTGAATTCTGGCTAATTGCCATATTGCACAGTGACCTACCAAAAATTCGTTTCAAAACTACAAGACATATATGAATTAGATGCTACTCAAATTGACAATACTGGAAGGTTAAACTATTCCATCAAATAAATGTTTTAATCTCTGAAATTTTGGGTGTAATAATTGCAAATTTGGTTAAAAAATAAATAATTCCATTTGGTCACATATTTCTTCATTTAGTCTTTACTGTTTAAAGTTTTACTTCTGTATCATTTTATAACAAGAATGTGAAAATTTAGAAAATCAAGCATGGTGACCCCATCTTTTTTCTTTAATATTTGATTATTCTCATATGCCAGAATTCAAAAATGTCTGTGTGTTCTTCCATGTGTTACTATCTGGGCCTGATCTTGTGTACAAGTATGTTTCACTGTCATGAGCGTCATTTGACCCAAACTCTTCTTCAACTACTATGTACATCAGAGTCAGAGCTATCTCTGCCCTGTTCAGGTATGCAGTGACAGTGACACTGCAGTAGCAGAGCATTAATGATAGTGACACTACCATAGGCAGTATAGCTGTATTAACTTTGATAATTTTGGCAATATTTTTGTTCAGTTTTACAACTGCGTTCTTGTTCTACTCCCTACAGCATGTTGAATTGTCTAGTATTCAGCTTGCTATCACAGCCTATGTATGTGTACCATACATTTGTATCACTGACAACTGACTGTCAGTCTGGACACCAATTAAATTACCACCAAATACATATTTATATTTATATATACAGGCTTTGTCGACAAACTAAATATTGTGTGTTTGAGCATGCTGTAGGGAGATAGCAAGAAACTGTAGTTGTTATATTGCATAGAAATCATTAACAGTTGCAGCTCTGCCCTGTTACTAGGCTCAAGTTTGTTTTTTACGACAATCACACGTTTAGATTTTTTCGAGATAAAAGTCATGAAATGTGACAAAATGGTTCTAGATTTTGTTACATTATTACTAACATTACAACATTTGATGACATAAAAACTGGTATTCATTTTTCATTGAATTACCTACAAAACTTGGCATTGGAGAATGCAAAACACAAAAGGGAACCAAATATTTTCAAGTCCCCCCCCCTACAGGTAGAGCAAAATTTTCAAGTCCCCCCCTCTACTACCCCCAAAATTTTCGAATCCCCCCCTGAATTCCTCATGTATACCACATGATAAATTGAAAGAACGCTTGAAAAACACATCAACCAAGCATTTTTCTACAAAAACGGCTCACATCGTTACAAATATGTGGTATTAGGGTTTAATTCTACATATTTTGTTTAAAATATAACTAACGCTAAAGTGTTTTATACCGAGAAAGACATTATCAGTATGCTTGATTTCCTCATTGACAACATATTTGTTGAATTTGGAGGACACATTTTCCAACAGTGTATAGGAATTCCTATGGGCACTAACTGTGCTCCCTTGCTTGCCGACTTATTTCTGTTCTCATACGAGGCAGAATTTATCCAGAACCTAATCAAACAGAAAAAGGTCTCTGTAGCTAGAACTTTCAACCTAACATTTAGATACATAGACGATGTTATTTCAATGAATAACTCGGAATTCAGTGACTATCTCGCTATGATTTATCCTCCAGAATTGGAGATTAAAGAAACTATAGAAACGGCCTCTTCTGCTTCATATCTGGACATTTTACTTGAATTTGACTCTAATAGTCACCTTTCTACTAGGCTATATGACAAGAGAGATGATTTCAACTTTAGTATAATCAATTTCCCACACCTCATCAGTAATATTCCACTCTCACCAGCTTATGGGGTATACATTTCCCAGCTTATTCGATATGCAAGAGCATGCAGTTCATATGGTGATTTTGTAGAGAGACATGGCCATCTCTCTTACAAATGTTAAACTGTAAAATCAAGGTTACACCAGAGCAAGACTTGTCTCTACATTCAAACGCTTTTTTGGCAGGTATCGCAAGCTGGTAGATAAATACAATATCTCTCTTCGACAAATGATCGCCGATGCCATCGGTGACTTTGGACCTTAGTTAGTGACCACTGCCTAGCTGACTTACAGATTGATATATGGCGGGTGCCACATGTGGGGCAGGATGCGCTTACTATTTTCGAAACACCTGACATCACTTCTTGTCTTTTGGCCAGAGGTCCATATATCTTTCTTTCATGAATTTGACTTTATTTTACCGAAATGAATTTTTTTGGCTAAGTGTTCAGCGTACTGAAAACTTGCGGTGTACCTTTAACTTTTGTTTCCTTTAGAAAGTACAAGTGACACTTCTTTGGAATGGAAAATCAAAACACGGTATTGATTTCCTTGGTGACTATTTTTTCACCTAGCGAACTTTCTTGCATTTTCGTCACCGATAATGGCTACAGAGCTTATATTAACAAACAAGTTCCTGTACCGACTAAATGTTTTCTGCGGTCGCTGGTTTATTATTGACTTAATAAAATGATAGTCGTGGAACGCTGAATTACTTTAGAACTGAACCAAGAGGGATCTGTTCAGTACAAGTGGTCCCCATTAACGAGAATACTTTAAATTCCTCAAATAATGAAAACAATACCTCCTTTATGATCAAACTACCATATCCCAAAATATGGAGGACCGATATGATAACATGCAAATCCGAGCGTAAAGTCTACTTCCATTTTGCGACAAAGACCCATGGACCTTTCGAATAAAACATACATGTGCATACGCTACTCGGACACAGCCATGTGCAGATAAAGTAGTATAGCATTATATAGTGTAACATTTAGTGCTAGAATAATAGTCTTTCTACCTGGCATGTATTGCGATGCCTAAATATGGATATCTTAGAATACTCATTGTGCATTATTTTTTGACAGGTCAGCTTGAACTGCAATAAATATATTTACCACGGGTGACGAATGCCTCCAGTATGTGTTTCAATCCCTGCATGCAGTAGTAATGGAGAACTGAAATTGAACACAAGTACCAAGGCTGTAGTTGGTTAAATCAACACCAATTTAAAGCCCCAATAGCCCCAATAAAGCCCCCCTCCCCCGTACATTGTTTATACAATACGGTACTCTATACCTCATAGACACGTATAGGGCACCTCCATTGTTTAAATACTAGGGTACTGTATACCTGAAAGACACCTCACTAAATTGTTGAAACACTAAAGTACTCTATACCTCATAGACTCGTAGAGGGCGCATCCATTGTTTAAACTCTATGGTACTCTATACCTCATAGGCACGTATATAGTACCTCCATTGTTTTAACTCTTCGTTACTCTATAGCTGAGAGCTACGTATAGGGTACCTGTGACAGAGAATGCCGACATAGTCTATCTTGTCCGTCCCCAAATGCCTGGTAGAGACAAAAATAGCTTACACGAATTCCCTTTTCGTTTTAATTTGCAGGCTGAGATTTTAACAACACTTTGAATTCGTCAACGGTCATCGCAAGTCAGAATTTTCACTCATCCAAACTTTCAACAGAGCAAAACTCGGCAAAATCACTGAAATATTATACCAAACATACCTGGTAAATAAAGGAGAGTATACATCTACGTCTACTCGACCACAACGTTCACTGCTGTCAAAAGCTTGAAATGAAATATCAATGAGGCAGACACAGAAAATGTGCAGTTGTCTGCAAGTCAAACTCTTTAATGAATCTCGAAAGTCAACGATCTCTTACAACAAGGCAACGCCATGAAAACTTTGGCATACTGTTTCAACACATGCATGAAAATCTGAATAGCTGATCAGAATCGACGTTCACTACTACACTAAACTACAAGGCCTTTTCTCAATAACGAACAGAAATGAGCTATGATATACTTTAATAACACTGGAGACGATTTGTTTACATCTATCGCCAGAGCCACTTGTCCCGTTTCAATGACTGAAAACTATATATGTCTTTTAGACGCATCAATCGACACATCAGAAGTTCACTTACACAGTCGCTAAAAATAGCTCATGAAACACATGGCGCGTCTCCTCATGGGCGGCGATCTCATCCAAACTTTCAACAGAGCAAAACTCGGCAAAATCACTGAAATATTATACCAACATACCTGTTAAATAAAGGAGAGTATACATCTACAGTTTACTCGACCACAACGTTCACTGCTGTCAAAAAGCTTGAAAAAAAATATCAATGAGGCAGACACAGAAAATGTGTAGTTGTCTGCAAGTCAAACTCTTTAATGAATCTTGTCAGATATCGCGAGATTCTGAGCAGTGAAAGTCTGACACTGGTGGCGCTGTACCCACTCTCGCTAACAGGTTACTCATTCGTATTAGGTAGGTACGTATAGTACCTGTATACAGTATATATATATACAATCAGAAAAGAAAAGAAAAAATAAAATTGTCTATCATGGCACAGTCGTTTGGAGAGCTATTCAGCGCTGGTCTATTCGCCCCATAGACGAGTGTGCAGAAACGAGAAATACACTCGTCTATGGGGCGAATAGTCCCGCGCTGAATAGCTCTCCAAACGACTGTGATCATGGCTACACACTCCGCTGCTTTCTGGAATATCGTCCCGGTATTCACAAGAAAATTCAGTCAGGGATTAACCGTTCGATACAATGTCAATCACCGCGGCACGAAGACGTTCTGCAGAGTCACCTTGGGCGTTAAACTTCACAGAGTAAGGTAATCTGCTTTGACCATCCATTCTGTCTTACTGCAGACCTGACTAAGATTCAGGCGATCTGGTGGCCGTATTGTCCGTTTTGATCTCCTGAAGGGTTCCCCTTCTACTTCTTGCATGGGTTCGAAGTGTACTTCCTCCTGAATTTCAAACTCCTTGTGTGGTTTCAGCATCCTCCTGTAGACTTGGGTCATTTAATGGCTCCAAACTTCCGCTCACTTTGTTCTCAACAACACATTGTACTCCTGGTAGTGAGGAATTCTCAATCGGAAGTTTATCTGACGTCGTCCCTGGTGGACTGACATTACTGACCACTGATGTGGGCTTTTTCCCCACCATGGCCTGTTTCTCTTCGCGGCACAGTATTTGGGTCTCAGTGTTCTCCCTGAATAAGGTAACAGGGGCGTGGTGCCCTCTTGTAAATTCTGAGCGCCCCCTTGCCAAAAATGAAAAAAAATATTAAAAAAAAAATAAAACAATAAAATGTACGGGAAAAAAGTTGACAGTGATTTACAAGCAAAATGCAAGCGTGAGTGTCGATCCTGCAGGCTGCAAACGTAATTGTCATCGATCTTGCAAATCTCGCGAGTTTGTGATGTCATCCGAGATCATAAGCCCATGTGCAACTCATTGATGGCAGCCATATTTGCATGGCTCAGGCCGTAACGTTAGCCATGGTCCCTATAAGGTAACCGACTTAGCTGAGTAAACATGCCTAGGAGCTTGAGGGTAACCAAGGACTGCAGAGTACTCTGAAGTTTTTATAGGAGGTTAGAATTTCGCTTGTGTATTTCTTCCAAAAGCAAAACGACCTATTTTTAGGCTCGGTCGGACATGTACATGTATCAGGCTGAGAACACGTAAGCTTTAAGTGTTATGGTGACAATTTTGACATCGATGAAAAATGTATGTCTGTCGCTATGTTTTCGTTTTCAAAAAATGTAATCTTCATTGAAATCAGTGAACTGGAATAAAAGTTATGGAACACTGTCTCAGATTTCTTTTCCTTTGAGTTTTTTATACGAAAAAAATCTGAAAAAATACTCCCCAAGTGCCACCAAATAACACCATTTTAATCTCTGTTTTTCAAAAGCTCCAACAGCAGGAGGGGGACACCCCCATCCTGACTTCCCCCGCGACAGCTTACGCAGTCGCTTGTGGTGCTTCACACCACGTCTTCACCCTCTTGTAAAGAAATCCTGGGAGAAATCGGGGTCTGATGCCTCTTCAGGTTCGAGTACCCTCTCCTGTGGTGCATGATAGACTGGGACGAAATGAACATCCCGATCACCATCCAAGTCTGATCACAGGGGCTCAGAAGTGGCTATATAAGTCAATATTACAGCGTTTTTCTTTCTTTTTCAATGTTAAAAATAAACTAGCTGAAGCGAGCACAACACTTGTGTAGCTGTCTTTTGTGTAGCTTGTATTGGCATGTATAGTGCGCCCTCAATAGGGAGTGTGATCATATGTAAATGCGACCTTTAGTTCCGTGACCTCTAGCCATGCCTACTTCCTGTCCTCGCTATGCTTACTGTAAGTGGCTATATAAGTCAATATTACAGCGTTTTTCTTTCTTTTTCAATGTTAAAAATAAACTAGCTGAAGCTGAAGAGCACAACACTTGTGTAGCTGTCTTTTGTGTAGCTTGTATTGGCATGTATAGTGCGCCCTCAATAGGGAGTGTGATCATATGTAAATGCGACCTTTAGTTCCGTGACCTCTAGCCATGCCTACTTCCCTCTCCATATGGCCGCCATGCGTACAGACGTCGCTGTGTTTACTGACGTCGGTGTACAGTAAGCATAGCGAGGACAGGAAGTAGCATGGCTAGAGGTCACGGAACTAAAGGTCGCATTTACATATGATCACACTCCCTATTGAGGGCGCACTATACATGCCAATACAAGCTACACAAAGACAGCTACACAAGTGTTGTGCTCGCTTCAGCTAGTTTATTTTTAACATTGAAAAAGAAAGAAAAACGCTGTAATATGACTTATATAGCCACTTCTGAGCCCCTGTGGTCTGATGAAACTGTACTATGATCCTGTGATTCTTCTGCCTTGCTTGTTGATCTTGTATAATCAACAGTCTCTTTGGGTTTTGCTCTTTGATTGGCAGGGCAATGAGAAGCATGGTAACAGTAGGTTGCGATGGAGCGTTCTCTCTCTTCCAACTCCAGACTCTGGCCGGACTGTATACACAGGGAGGTCAGGATTGGTCTTGCAAACCACTACATACACATCTCTCCCATCGGTCAGCAATCTTGTGTTTCCCTCGTATGCTAACATTCTGGTACTGCTGTATTTGAACAACCAACCATCTCTACCAAGGGAATCCTTGCAGTCATATAAGACTGACACACAGCCTCTACCGATTCACATGGCACTTCACTCCCTCCTGTCTCATAGCGACTGAGGGTATCCTGAAGTGAGTCAGAGTCGGTCTCTGGGTTAGGAGTGTGAGGTCGGCGAGATAGGCCATCAGCATCGGCATTTCTTGTACCTGGTCGGTAAGCAAGACTGAAGTTATACGTTGAAAGTGCAGCAAGCCATCGATGACCAGTGGCATCTAACTTTGCACTCGTTGTTACATATGTTAAAGGGTTGTTGTCAGTAACTACCTTGAATGAGTTCCCATACAGGTAATTGTGGAACTTGTCAGTTACTGCCCACTTAAAAGCTAGAAACTCACGCTTGTGAGCTGGGTAGTTTCTTTCACTCAGAGACAAACCCCTACTCGCATATGCAACAACTCTCTTCCTGCCATCTTGTTCTTGATATAGAGCAGCACCTAGACCATTAAGGCTCGCATCTGTGTGGAGTTCATATGGGATGCCATAGTCAGCATAAGCAAGTACGGGTGGGTTTGATAACCTGTGAATGATGTCATTGAAAGCAGTCTGGCATTGGTCTGTCCACACAAACTCAGGCAGTGATGAGTCTTTGGTTCTTATTCGGTCCTTGCGATTGCTTGGGTGTCCAGCTGTCAAATCATTCAATGGCTTCACCACCTTTGAAAAACCTAGGACGAATCTCCGATAGTAACCGGCAAAACCTAAGAAGGACTTGACCTCGTGGACACTCCTCAGAACAGGCCATGTTTTTAGGGCCTCAACCTCGTCCGGATCAGTCTCTACGCCATCTCCTGAAACCAAGGTACTTGACTTGACTCTTGAAAAGTTAGCATTTGGATGTCTTTACCTTCAGCCCATACTCTTGGAGACGATCAAGACTGCCTCAAGCCGCTGAAGGTGTTCTTCAAAAGTGGATGAGAATATGATTATATCGTCCAGATACACAAGGCATATCTTTAGATTATAGTCTCCCATACACTTTTCCATGATCCTCTGAAATGCGCTTGGAGCATTGGTAAACCCGAATGGCATACTATTGCACTCGTAGAATCCGAAGGGCGTGGTAAAGGCCGTCTTTGGTCTATCTTTGTCCGCCATTCCAATCTGCCAATAGCCGCTCTTCAAATCAATTGTTGAAAACCACTTGGCTCCTTTCAAGGCATCCATACTCTCCTCTATTCTTGGCATGGCATACGAGTCTTTGACGGTCTTGGCATTCAACCATCTGTAATCTACACATAGGCGAATTGACCCATCTTTCTTCTTGACAAGCACAATGGGGGCTGCCTATGGACTACTTGACTCGCGTATGGCCCCACTTACCAACATACCCTGGAGGAGGGACCTCACTTCATCATACATGGCAGGGGGTATGCGGCGATGCCTTTCACGAATAGGGTGGGTATCACTGAGTGGTATCTCATGTTGTACAGCTGTACAATAACCAAGATCATTGTCATGTTTTGAGAATACATCAGACTTCCTCGCTAGTAGCTCTTGGGCCAGTTGATATTGAGTAGCACTCAAGTGGTGTAAGTCCATATTGCTGCCCGGTGATACCTTAGCACTCAGGTGATCACTACAATTACTATCCTGTTTGGCGGCCGTCATCTGTTGTTGAATTTCAAGCTGGTATTGTGAAGGTGATCAGGCCCACGTAACAGCATGAACTTCACCAATCACATCCCCTGGCCTCACAGTTACTGTCTTGTTAGAAAAATTCTGCAATTGCACGGGTACCCTAAATTTCTTTTTGGTACACTTCTTAGTTAGGGCTGATGGGTTGACAACAAGACCACCTGAAAACTGTCTCGTCCCTCTGGGTTCGACAGTAACAATGTATTCGTCTCCCTGAGGGCCCGATTTAGTTTTACCCATAATGTTGATAATGCTGTTAGGTTCAACTCTAACTGGGCGCCGCAGCTGGGCTCTCACCACACCAAGATTACCATCTTCACCACAGAAATTGTCCCTGGCATCAAGGTGATTGTAAGCATCCTGGACAGCAGCTGATATCCTCAAACTTTGGACAGATGAAGGCTTTTGTTTGCACAACCTGGAACTCTTCCTGTACAAGTTAATGAGGTTGGTGCCAACACACAATGGTACTTCTTGGTTGTAAGCTGTATCCAATACAGCCAGCACCAGCATACTGTAAGTCTCATCAGTACCAAAGACATCTCTTGGAAAAGAGATCTCGGCCTCTATGTATCCAGGAATTCCACCACCTGTCCTTGTGCTCCAGTTATGGTTAACAGCTTTTCAATGGGATGTATCTCGCATGACGACAAATTGTTCTTGTAGAATGATTCACCAACCGTTGTTACCTGAGAACCAGTGTCAATTAAATTGCGGCAGCACACCCCATTAATGAATGCATTTTCTTCATTAGGATCACCCACAATGAGGTTGAGTACTGATTGACGGTGAACGATGACATTTGCTTGGGCTTGCTCATTGGTTCTGCCTACCTCCCGCCTGCCGGTGGAGGCAGAAGGGGGTTTAACTGACCAGATTGCTTAGGAACAGAAGGGGCGTTGTCCACCATCTTGGGATTTCCACAACCTCTGGCTATGTGTCCCTCCTGACCACATCTGTAACAAATTACAGGTCCTCGGATGCGGCCAGTACCTTCTGGACTTCTACCTCTCCTTCTTGTGCCAGCATTCTGTTCAGGCAGATTCCTTTCTCTTTGCCTACCTCTACCATGTTCCTGCTGTGAGGGCATGTCTTGAGGATTAGTGTCTGAACTTGTACCATTACCCTCCATCCTGTCAAGTCTGGCTGCAAAAGACTGCATGTGTTGCTGAAGTTCCTTTACTACTGAGTCCTCCTCCACAGCATTTGCCTTTTCAGGGACAATGGTCTGATTGGAGATACCAGCACGTGCAGGTTTGGCATACTCAAATGTTTCCTTCACTTCTTGTTCTGCTAGGCGGGCGATGCGGAGCAACTCATCAAACAATGTTGCCATATCAAAGCGATGTCTGGCAATATTTTTCACTCGTTCATCACGCAAACCCTTCCAAAATACAGTTCTGAGAGCTTCATCCACCGCCACTGCTGCTATACCACCTCTCTCCTTGGCCTTGTTAATTGCCAACTCAAGGTGACATCCATGGCCATATCCAGCCACTGTTTCCTTCTCGTCCTGTTTGCTTTTATAAAACTGCTGTAGTAGAGTAGCACCAGTTTCAACCACATCATATATCCCACTCAACTTTTCCAGGATAGCCTCAATGGTAACATCTAAACCCATGTGCATCACAACTCTACCTGCATCTCCGCACAGTGACTTCCTAACTGCTGTGGCCAGCATCTCCCTGCTATGTGTTCCATCTCTCTGCAAACACTCAATATCGTATTTCCATGACTCAAAGTCTGAGTCACCTTTATTCTTTGGGTCACCAGAAAAAGTTGAAATTCTTGGTGGTTGAAACAATGCAGCTGGTAGCATGACCGTAGACTTGTCAGTTGTAACTGGACATGACACCGCTGGGCTACCGTACTTTGGTTTGACTCCTATACCAGGTTGCCGACTGACAGGGGTTACTTCATGTCCAGCTTTACGCAGAACTTCGATCATGCGGTTCAATTCTGCCTGGTCGACTTCACCGGCATTGGTTACTTCACTCTCGTACTGTAACTTTTGACAGGGTGTATACCTGGTTGGCGTGACAACTGGTCTGGATGTCATATTGCTGCTCATTGTCTTGGGTATGGTGTTAGATGCTGATGGTGTGGCCTCATATCGGAGTCTATCGTACAAACTGACAGGCACCCTAGTAATTGTCAACTTGCTACCCAGGAACAGTCGGCCATTAAGTTTCACAATTGCTTCTTGAGCTGTGGCCTTGTCAGCAAACTGGCAGAAAGCATGGTCACTACGACTAACTGACTCTGGGTCGACCTTTCTGAAGCAAAATTTATACCACACCTTACTGACTTCTGATATCGATCGCTCTAACTCTTGGAATACATGAGGCTACTGCTTTGACCTGCAGTTGGAGCAAGTGCTAGCGCCATGCATAAACTTAACTGATGTCTGTGTTGTTCTTTGCAACTCCGCATGGGGATAAGCTTGCAACTTGAGGTCCAGCGGGCAATACCGCCATCTTTAAATGTACAAGCGATTGCCTTCGTTTTTATGAAAGCAACTTCTTACTCCCACATTCGTTAGAGCAAAGGCGTACTAATAATGATGACGCTAAAATTGTGCAACTGTACATCTAACAATGCCAAACTGTGATCGTATTTCTATCAGGTTTATCTGATTACATGTAAGATGAGCAGATGTAGGTATATAATGCGACATGATGTACAATCACAGAAACAATCATTTTGATATTTTTCAAGATTTTTTAGAATAAGAGTTCTCACGCGAAGGTAGTTTTTGCGTGTTGGACCCTGTGCTGCCATTGTTTTAGACAGAAAAATTCATTTTTGCAATATACGATTAGACATTTTAAGGAGTAGGTTAAAAATAACTTTATATGCTCGAAAAATTGTACCTGTCGAAATTCATCCTTATAATGTGTGTGCGGGTACAGTTGACTACAAAGTTTACTAGTATTATATGCCAACAATATAAACTTTATAATCTCTTGCCACCATACATGAACACTGAAAAATCTTTTATTTCATCCTTCTCATTCCAGAAGACTCGAATGAAAAAGGTGTTGGTCTGAACAAATCCACAACATGGACGGTAAGAGACACACAAGATTGTCTCCAAAATTACATCTTCTTGTTTCGCACTGTAGTCTAGAATCTTCCTCCTCCATCGCTGTTCAATACTACTTTGCAAAGTTGGAAACCGTGGATTCGGTAAGGTGCATCTTGATTTTATTTTATATCCAGAGAAGCGTCCCTTACCATTACCTCTCGAGGAGCGTTAATGCAGCATTCAAATTCACCAAAAGCTATTTATCAAATGACGACGACGGAGATGATGATGATGATGATGATGATGATGACACTAATGATGCTCTGTAATCACTTCCACCACCACCACCACCACCACCACCATCATCATCATCATCTCATCGACAACTGCAAAGATGACATGATGAATATTATCATAATCATCATCGAGGTCACACTGGTATTACCGTAGAAAATAACAATTCAGAACCACCATCACAGCCGAACTATCTGCATCGATATCGTGATGTAATGATACAATAATTATTCGTCTCCAACCTCTACATGTATTTTATTTTAAAGTTGCAGAATGTATATTTGAAATTGAAGGAACCGTTGGTGAAATTGACTCAAGGTCAATATTTCCGAAGACCTCGGCTGGCCTCGATTGTACATGGCAAATAACGGCACCGTTGAACCACAAGGTATCTATTTGTAATTGTAACCATAGACAATTTTTATTTTTTATTTTCTTTTCTGATTGTATATATATATACTGTATACAGGTACTATACGTACCTACCTAATACGAATGAGTAACCTGTTAGCGAGAGTGGGTACAGCGCCACCAGTGTCAGACTTTCACTGCTGAGAATCTCGCGATATCTGACGAGATTCATTAAAGAGTTTGACTTGCAGACAACTGCACATTTTCTGTGTCTGCCTCATTGATATTTCTTTTCAAGCTTTTGACAGCAGTGAACGTTGTGGTCGAGTAAACTGTAGATGTATACTCTCCTTTATTTACCAGGTATGTTTGGTATAATATTTCAGTGATTTTGCCGAGTTTTGCTCTGTTGAAAGTTTGGATGAGTGAAAATTCTGACTTGTGATGACCGTTGACGAATTCAAAGTGTTGTTAAAATCTCAGCCTGCAAATTAAACGAAAAGGGAATTCGTGTAAGCTATTTTTGTCTCTGCCAGGCACTTGGGGACAAGATAGACTATGTGGGCATTCTCTGTCGCAGGTACCCTATACGTAGCTCTCAGCTATAGAGTAACGAAGAGTTAAAACAATGGAGGTACTATATACGTGCCTATGAGGTATAGAGTACCATAGAGTTTAAACAATGGATGCGCCCTCTACGAGTCTATGAGGTATAGAGTACTTTAGTGTTTCAACAATTTAGTGAGGTGTCTTTCAGGTATACAGTACCCTAGTATTTAAACAATTGAGGTGCCCTATACGTGTCTATGAGGTATAGAGTACCGTATTGTATAAACAATGTACGGGGGAGGGGGGCTTTATTGGGGCTATTGGGGCTTTAAATTGGTGTTGATTTAACCAACTACAGCCTTGGTACTTGTGTTCAATTTCAGTTCTCCATTACTACTGCATGCAGGGATTGAAACACATACTGGAGGCATTCATCACCCGTGGTAAATAGATTTATTGCAGTCCAAGTTGACCTGTCAAAAAGTAATGCACAATGGGTATTCTAAGATATCCATATTTATATTTAGGCATCGCGATACATGCAAGGTAGAAAGACTATGATTCTAGCACTACATATTGCACTATATAATTTTATATAACTTTACCTGCGCTTGGCTGTGTCTGAGTAGCGTATGCACATGTACGTTCATGTATGTTTTATTCGAAAGGTTCATGGGTCTTTGTCGCAAAATGGAAGTAGACTTTACGCTCGGATTTGCATGTTATCATATCGGTCCTCCATATTTTGGGATATGGTAGTTTTGTTCATAAAGGAGGTATTGTTTTCGTTATTTGAGGAATTTAAAGTATTCTCGTTAATGGGGACCACTTGTACTGAACGTATCCCTCTTGGTTCAGTTCTAAAGTAATTCAGCGTTCCACGACTATCATTTTATTAAGTCATAATAAACCAGCGACCGCAGAAAACATTTAGTCGGTACAGGAACTTGTTTGTTAATATAAGCTCTGTAGCCATTATCGGTGACGAAAATGCAAGAAAGTTCGCTAGGTGAAAAAATAGTCACCAAGGAAATCAATACCGTGTTTTGATTTTTCCATTCCAAAGAAGTGTCACTTGTATTTTCTAAAGTTTTCAGTACGCTGAACACTTAGCCAAAAAAATTCATTTCAGTAAAATATCCACTCTGAAAATAAGTTACTGGGTGCATTGATAGCAACCAATAATTCGACGTCTTTATTAGGCAAAAAAATGGTGCTGTTCCGATAACATGGTTTTCAAAAATAGGGTAGGTAGGTCGGCAGGGATTTTTTTCCAAAATATTTTTATTTTTAGATAAGCACTTTTCAGGGGATTAGTGCGATCAAAAACTGGCCACAACATTGCCAGAAAAACGTATCATACATATAAAGGGAATCAAAACATAAAAGACGTCCTCGTTCAAGCAAAAATCAAATGCCAGGTAACGAACTCGTGATTTTACTGGTTATTTCTTTCTTTTTTTACTTCCGTGTTTACTAGATCTAAAAAGTTTATGGTCGACAGGCAAAAAATAGAGTAGGTCGGGTTATCGGGACAGCACAATTTTTTTTCCTTTGGCCTTAGCAAAACAAAGCAGGGGTTAACAGAGTACGTATGATCGTCGGACACAAGCCCCATAAACTGTAGTTTATACACAACTATATTAAATTATGGTTCGTCCGTTTTTGGGTGCATATTTCCTTCCAGTTTTCTCTCCAAGAAAATAAGTAATGAAAGTTGTTATATGAAAGAAAAACGTCACGTCTGCACACACCTTTCATGTTCAATGATAAGCGATGTATTCTTCAACCAGGTTTTGTTACTGTATCCCTATGTTTATGACGCAACTTGATCACCCTAGCATTATGATGATTAGTGAACTCTGCTCCGTATTGGCAGAGAATGTCTCCACGATAAGCCATTTTGCTGATCTATCAACACTGGAATCAAATGGTGATCGCAAGAATTGAAAATACTGTTACTTTATAGCCTATCAGTAACCAATCGTCGAGTTTAGATACCGACCGACCGTCATCGAAAGGTAAACAATACATTTATCTGAAAAGGATTTGATAAGTGTACATTTCTGCAAGGGAACGTTGGTGTAGCATATGATAGATTAACCAACAAGCAATATAGAGAGAGACCCTTCACTGTTTTTGGAGTTTGAGTGTTCATTCTCAAAATTCTTTGTCAAAGGTAAAAGTTTTCCGCCAGAAAACAACATGACGTTACAGGCCAAGACTATTGAAGTTCCTTCTTGAGATTTATATTCTCTGGACATAAGAGAGAGAGAGAGAGAGAGAGAGAGAGAGAGAGAGAGAGAGAGAGAGAGAGAGAGAGAGAGAGAGAGAGGGGGGGGGAGGGATGAGGAGGGAGGAGAGAGAGAGAGAGAGAGAGAGAGAGAGAGAGAGAGAGTCGAACTATAAGAATAATGTGAACAAAAGCGATATAATATCCTAAATTCAAGCTTCTTATGGTCGCTCGAGGTTTCCTATACTGATACGCCAAAGAAGTCTAAACAAAGCTACCAGACAATGCGTACAGTGAAGCTGGCATTTGATTACAATCATTGAATGGCTTATAGAACGATTAAAGAGTACAAGATAATTTGAGGATGGGGAACGATGCCTTAGTGTGATGTATTACTCTATCTCTCTCTCCGTTTTCTCTTTCCGTTTATATCTCTCAGGCGATGTTTGTCTGTGTCTACATTTTCCCTATCTCAATCCTTAGAGGAGTCTATACGTCCGACAAGTACACATTTGAGGGAATGAAATGGAAGGACTTTTGCAAATCGACGAATAATCTTAAACACGATATTTCATTTGCTTAAAAATTCACAACGTGACGACGATGAAAAATGAAATTGTAGATCGGTGTCAGGAAGAGGAAAAGAAACGTCAATATGAGAATTGCAGAATGGTTGGATCACTAAATACGCAACCATTTCTAAAAGTAGCGTATTCGCTGACCAATCACTTCTGCCCTTTGCCTTAAAAGTATACAGTAACCTGTAATCTAAATATGCCCATATGTGGTCAAAGGGGCGTTCCTTGGTATTCAAAATGCCCATGTGAGGACGCTGTTTTTAAAAAGCGGCCACCCGTTTAAAATCTATGATTGGTTAGATTTTCTCTTTCGATGGTAACTCTGGCAAAATTGGAACAGGTGACAGTATACCTTTAAAGGGGCAGGTTTTATATATCAACGTTATCTCTGAACACATTGACAAACTGTGAACAGCTTTCAAAGCAGCACAAAGGGCTCTTGTCAACAGTTAATGTCAACAACCAATAGTTCGAAAACCGGGATTTTAGGACTGCCTTTTTACTCGCTTTTCACTAAGAACCGGATGATTTGTCATAAACAAAATATTCTTATTGCAAACAAACTGGCAAACTATTACAATATCCACTTATAACGATTCACTGATGTCTAAAAGTTTAAAGAAAACACCTTTAATCCAGAGAATTACTATACGATATTGAATCATTTATTGACTATTACGTGTGTTTCCTTAGCATACTCCTTGCGATAAGATTGGTTATATAATGCCTTGTCTTCGTCTTTCATTGCTATTTTCTCCTCAGCTCTCTTCAACTGCTCTCGTCCAACAGGTTAAATATACCCAACCACTCGACAGAATCCCGGCGAATAACCCATCGATATTTATCAAAAGAATACAATTTCTCCGCTCATGAATACTTTTAGCGAACACTGTGCCCTAAACATGTCTCTGAACTACACTCTATGATTTAGTATGCGGAGATCCTGAATATGGCTACTGAATATTTCAAAAATGTCAAATAACTATCACAGTGTGCAAGGAATCACATAACTTTTTCTCTTGATTGCTGTACTGGCCCGCCAAAATACTCGGTGCCGGAACCAAAACTCTGTGCTTGGCAACTTAAGTTGGACCAAAGGTATATGTATTGGTTAGTTTTATCCGATGGATAAGGCATGATATGCTTGAACAGTTGGCAAGGAAAAACTTAAGTTGTTTGTCAATTACTTACCGAAAGATTCCACAGTCGAAACAATAACACAGTACAAGGCAATCAACAGACACACTCTCTTCATCATCGTTGATCTGCAGAATTCAAATCAATAAGGACAAGTATATAGAAATCATGTATGTTATTGCTAAGGACATCTTAGGTCTACTTGCAACATATCTGTATAAGCTATTTGAAAACCATTATGACTGGCCAATTCTATCATTTATCAGATAGACAGATAATAAATTGATGGCTTATGGTTACCGAAAATTTAGAAAATGATTCACCTAGCTAAGAGTCGCCCGTTCTGATTTTGCCAATTCCGATACCCCTTCCCCGACGAACCATAAATATTTTAATTTTATACGGCATATTTTACTAGCATTTTAATCTGTAACTAAGCACCAGTCTCTTTTACAAACGGAAAACAAAATATTAAAAGCTACATATTAAGTAGTTTCGTCTACGCTGTTACATGTGCTTCGAAAGTCGGCATTTCATGTTATACAGTAACTTGTTTAAATGCACCTTTGCCCTGGTAAAACACTTGATTGAACAGTATTTGTCCACTTCCTGCCTTCTGGTTTTGCCTGATCCTTTTTTTTCTGTGAGAAACATCCAAGTAATGAGCTGACGAAGGGGAGAGAGTAGGATTGATTATCGTTTACCTTAGAGATTGTGCAGAGCCATGAAAACACTACAGGATGCATCATTGGAAGTCAATAGAGGCAAGAATGAGTATTTGGACTGAACTTTTTGGTATATTACATACTTTGTCCAACAAGACAAGATACACACTATTTTTCTATATCGTAATACTTATTTTCGTATTACTGTAAGGCATTTTGTATAGTATTTCTAAAAGGTGCAATGTTAAAACATGATTTTGATTTTTTTCTTCCACACGATTTCCAGTTAGTGACCACCCTCAAATAAAAAGAGGACCATTCATGAATCACCACTTAATGAGGCGACCGCATTTCTGTTTTTGTTATGAAAAATAAAATGCTGAATGTCATATAGCCTGCCTGCCCGTCCTTGTTTCTGTAAATGTTGGTGGATATGCTACATTGGGACAAACTTTGTACCTCTGCACAGCATGTATACCAGAAATTATAGTGTATTTGACGTTAGGATGAAACATATGGCATACTTACAGTTGTAGGAATCTTCCACTGGTGCGCAGACAACTTTATCAGTTCTAGTGTTCGAGGACGACTGAAAATCGGAAGGGATATCACGACTTATATACAATTATGTTTGACAGGAATGCGTGACAATGTAATTATATAAATTGTATGAATGAAATATGAGGTCGACTTTAGGAAGTTAATGATGAACGTTTTCTTGATTTGGTTATTGTTAGGCGGGGTGAGCAAGTGATTGTTTATCCCTTTGAGGAATCATGACGTTTCAAATTATTTTGATATCGATAGTGTTTGCCCATTGATATTTCGTGACAATGTTTCCTTGTTTGATAGGTTACGTTTTCAATTTCAAACATTTAAGTTTTATACTTTCCCCAAGCGATGTACATACTTTTACGCAGCAATAATGAGCATGCGAAAATCAAACGTTTTTATCATATACTGCACGACACGATCACTGAAACACCATTTGAAGTGGTTCATATTAGCACTGTGTTTCAGAATAACAAATAAATGTGTAAGTAATACACTTATAATTAACTACCATAACCTAGGCTTAATTCCTCCATCTGATAGAAATCGAAGGCTCTCAATTTATCAAGGCATGTATACAAACTGAGACAAGTACATGTAATTCGCAAGGCACGCGCCTCTCAACTCAAAGAGAAACTACAAGGAGCACTCAATTTTAGCAGTCGTATTTCAATTTGCGCCAACCAACCATTGCATATGCAAAAGATATTGCTACAGTTCGACTTACATGCAGTAAGAAGAGCATTTACATCGCCACTTTCATTACGGATTTCAATATACAGTACACGTTCCTCACGGAAACCCAGAAACCTAGTTGAAGGTCATATGTGACAGAGCAAAGTGCATGATATCATTTTCCGTTCTACCAAGGGAGACGGTCTAACTGTTCTCTTCAACAATAAATTGGCTTCACGTAAGTCTAACAAGACTCATTTTCCATTCCATCATTCGTCTTATGAACTGACTTGTATCTCCCTCGCTCTCCTTTGTATGTATCGCCCAACCTACACACAATAACAGTTTCCTTCCAAGTTCAGTCTTAATCAATTTGTCTTTCAACACACCCATAACAGAGGACACATTCTAGTTTAGATTTTTCATCGAACTGATGATAACCTGGTTCACTCCACTTCAGTTTCAAGCATTATTAAATCCGATCAATCCAGCATCATTGGTCATCTCAAAGTAGCAGTATCACGTCTCACTAACACTTTTGTGTCCTCCCGTAATATACGTGGATGTTGCAAAACATTCTCACGTGCTCACATTTTTATCGATAACTCAGTATGGAACTGCGTCACTTGTTGAAATTCAGATGCCCAGATAAACAACACAAAACACATAAACAAAACATGCTATGGAAATCATGTCTAATCTTTCCGAAGCAACGCATACGTCAACAGCACAGAATTATCAACAAAAATATAAGGACAAACCATTGATGTATCACGGTCAATCCTGTCGAAAGAGAGTTGTTACTCAAATGTGTCTAAGAAATGCAACCCTTGTCTTACAGAGAAAGTATTAATTATCGACGAAGATAAGTCCAACCTTTTAAACAAGCATCCCGAGTTAGTCTCCAAGTGCCGACACGAAAACAAATTTTACTTGTCAAATTTCAATCCAATCCACTACGACAAATGGTTTGACCCAAGCTCATACTTATATTTAAGCACCTGAAGCAAATTTCCTAAAATAAAATCTACCTATCTGACGATCGCGTGTATGTGTGAAACTCGAGTAATAGGTATCAAACATACTTGATGTATTCTCATATTGTATTGTATATATATACAAATGTGTGTGTGTATATATATATATATATATATATATATATATATATATATATATATATATATAGATAGATAGATAGATAGATAGATAGATAGATAGATAGATAGATAGATAGATAGATAGATAGATATTGACCTACTCGTTGCAGTAGACTGAGGTGAAATCAGTATTTTGACCTTGCTAGACCTCTTTGCTGCATTTTGACACAAGATTATTAAATTCTCCTATTTGAATACTCTTTTCGCGTTAATGATTGCGCTCTATGCCGGTTCATATAGTTCCTGTCTAATAGATCACAGTTATATTTTCATCGATGGGGCCTCAAGACGCAAGCGACACTTCTTCACTTTGGTGTCCAACAGAGTGTCGTTCTAATACTCATTGTACTTTGTACTGTACACAGAACCCCCTTTTAATCTCGTCAGGTCGCTTTCTACTTGTCACCATGTCTTTAAAGCTTTTCAGATGACAATTAACTCTATAAAAAAACTAAAATTGACCCATCCTGCCATTGATTCCATAGGATCTTGCAGAAATGAGGACGAAACATGTAAAGTAAAACTGAAGCCATTTCAGTTATATCACCCAGACTTTAGCACAGGTGGACCCCTCCTGACTCCATTTAGTTATTGATAAATTTTCATCATGTGATGGATTAGCATGTGATGGATTAATCAAGCAATACTTCTTGAATAAAACTCAGAGAGAGAGGTCCTACGCTTTTAGTTTTCAACGTCGTCTCTCTTTATGACACTTCGATAGGTAAAACGGCAATTTCTCATAGAACCGAATTAAAAAATGATTGTACTGTATATTATTTGATACATTCTGAATTTTACTGTCGCAGTTCAAAGCTTTCCTCCAGAAAACAACATGACGATACAGGCTAAGAGATATTGGACTTCCTGCATCAGTTTTATCTTCTCTATACTTCAGAGTGAAAGTTACGGTCATTGCAGCACCACAACAAGGATCGTGTGAACAAAAACTATATGCATTCCTGAATTTTAGCTTGTTCTGGTCGCTCGAGATTACTTGTAAACAAAAAAGGTCGAAAACAAGGTGCCAGATAATACACAATAGCTTGCATTTGATCGCAATTATTGAATGACTTCTAGAACTATTAAAGAGTACAAGATAGTGAGAAGATCGGGCACGATGCCTTAGCGGAGAAGTAGATACCTTGTACGCGATTATAGTTTAGTTAATAAGGGCATGACTCTCTCTAACTCCTTCCCACTCTCTTATCCTATCTCTCATCCTCTCATCCCCTTTACATCTCTCAAGCTAAATTTGTCTGTCTCCATTTCCCATGTCCCATCCCGCTTGTAAACCCTTCAATTTTAAATCTTCTCAAAATATCATTCTCTACAGCTTTTCACCGCTGTTCGTTTTCTCCCTTTCTTTGTCTCTTCGACAAAAGTTTTGTCGGAGTTGTGATTTTTTTTTCAGTTTGATGATGTGCGTTGGGGTCCAGGGTAATTGTCTTGAACGTGATTTGTAGTTTTCTTCTCTGAAATGTTGGGTGAACGTTGGCCGAGTGTTTGTCATGTTTTATGTTATTTGATTATCCTCACAGTAACGTTTCATCTGGCTAGCTTTGCAAGTAACCAATCATTACCATATGTACATCTCATTTGCATTTCAATCCACCAATAGTAACACGTACATGGAGCAGCACTCGCACCTTTCGCCACGTCACTGTCAGTTAAAAGCAAATTTAATTAAAGCGCCTGGAAGCATACCTCAGTTCAAGCCTATAGCCAGAACGGCAACATGTAAAACTGTGTTTCTGTAGATTTCAGGTTAGTACCCATTATCAGTTATATTTTTTTTCAATTTCAATGTTCGTTTTACCTTCTTGCAAATCAGTTCTGTAATAATTCACACTTAGTTTCAATGTTACGTTTAATGTCTAATGTTTAACGTGAAAGTTTGCAAAGAGTGTAGTTTTGTCCCAAGAGTATTTCGTCCACATTCTTACTTGTTGGAAAGGTCAATGCGTGCACATATACCTTATTCTACAGTCTAGTCTTTCAGTGTGTTTTATGTTTGTAATTCTCTCAGAATTGTAAAAGTTTGAAAGTCCGAATATCTGTCCCCGAGGCGCGTTCTACCTTCAAATAAAGGAGCTAGTTTTTCATCATTTCTATTTCCAAGAAAATTGACTCATTGTGCATGAGTTTCAAAAAAGAACAGAAGACTTTCGTCAACAACCTATGCCAACAACTACTCATGCGTCAATCCCGGATTGAGAACTGCTGCTCTAACATGACCTTCAGGAAGAACCGGATGATTCATTGTCATTAATGAAATATTCTTATTACATACCGACTTGCATATCATCGTCATTTAGAACGATTCAATGATCACATACAAGTTGAAAAAACACCCTTAAACCAAGGCAATACTTTGCGTTATTGATCATTTATTAAATATAATCACGAGTGGTTCCTCAGTGGGCTCCTCGCGATAAGAATGTTATGTCTTGTCATCCTTTTTGAGTGTTTAATTGGGTATCAGTTCATCTTCTGTCAGGTTATCCTCGTACAATATTTTGCTGAAAGCGAAAAAAAAAGAAATTCATAAGATTTTTATTCAAAGAATTCCTCCAAAGGTCAATAGATCGGCACGAAACATTGCACAGCAAGCTGTCTTTTCACTAAGACGCCCTCTTAAACCTGAATTGTGATGCATAGTCGCCTTCATTTTTCCCCTTCGTCAGTTACTTGCTTGACTAAACAATTGGTCGGGTTGATGGTTTAACGTATAGCTTTATGGAACAACACAAGGACAAATCAATGGATAACCAATGGAAAGGAGTTCAGTGGGTTGACGATGAGAGGAGTAAGTGACTAGAATTGGAACATTATCATCTGTGGTTAACATACCTGAATCGGTTATAAATGGTTAGCATGGAGGGCAACCAGCTGCGCACGTTCCGTAATTTGTAAGTGGACAGCACCATGGTTGGCAACAACAATCTCCGGAGACTTCACCTCCAGTGCCCAGAGTTATCAAAGAATCAATGAATCCTCGCTGGAAACGTCGCTCGGGCTCCATATGAATTGTGATTTGAACAGGTGTATCTCGGAAGTCACCTGTTGAATTCATTAATATACAAAGTTCAGTTTCGTGTTGCGACCCCCTTGTAAAAGAAAGTTAAGGGCCAGTCAGCCAGACGATTTTGAGACATTGTATTCAGTGATGTTATTATTACAATATACGTGTCCTAATGCATAAAGACATAACACAACTAACACATATTGTTATCCGCACTCCCTACCCCCCCCCCCGTCCAGGAGAACTCTCTACTGACATTCTTCTTTCCTCTGCCCTCTTCCAATTCTCTCTTCCAATAGCTTAACTATGCCCTACCACTCTACAAACCTTCCGGCTAGTAACCAAATATCACTCTCCACCGCCAAATTGGCGGTTTAAATTTGCTCAATTTTGTACAAGAACACATTTTCTTTTTGCGGTCAAGAAACCGCTCGTGAAGACCTTTAACACAAACAGTGTGCCCTGGAAACTAATCATGTCATGAAACTGTCCACTACGATTATGAACATTTATTTTGAATGCATCAAAATTGAAAAAGCCAAAAATATTAATTGAATTAAGGAAGACTATCAACTTGAATGGTGTTTACCACAGCCCTGACAAGCCATTACCCTCCGTTACAGTCAGACTCAAACATCATACAGTCGAAAACAAATAAGTCAATGTGCGAGCAATCAGGGATCTTTCCTCTTTGTTTCTGTCCTGGACCGCGCCAGAATGCTTGGTGTCGGAACCAAAATCTGTGATTGGCAAATTAATTTGGGTCAAATGTATGTATTGGTTGGTCCTATCCCATAAACAAATATCCATCTCCTCTCCCTGGAGGTCTTCGTCGGTCAACATCAGTGTGTGGCATGATATGCTTCAAAAGTTGGCAAGGAAAACCCTACTTACCGAAAGATTCCACAGTCGAAACGAGAACACAGTACAAGGCAATCAACAGACACAGTTTCTTCATGATGATTGATCTGCAGAATTCAAATCAAAGACAAGTATATACAAATGGTGTATGTTATTGCTATGAACGTCTTAGGTTGTACTTGCAACATGTCTGTACAAGTCATTTTTCAGAAGAAAACATGATTAGCTATAGCTATGTCTTTCTTTTATCACATATGCAGACTCTGACTATTATGGAAAGCCGTTGGGGACCCCTCGGCGAAAACTCTTTCGCCATTGAAAATGCATAGGTAGAAAACAAAAAAGTTTTCCGTCGAAATATACGAAAAAATACCACCCGGCTACAACATAACTTTTGGCGGCGCCGTCAACTTAAAATGCGACAACAACAACGCAAACCACATTATGTTGCGACCACAAAATATCAGTCAGCGTCAACATTGCTAACACTATGCAACTTGACTTTGGATGAAAACTGGCCGCAGCGGTAACAATATATGAGGTACTTAGTGAGATGTCGAATGATAACGTTGGCAGCGAATACCTAACTGGAATTGCAGAAAAAACAAAAGCACGTGCGGACGCGAAATCTCTTGCTGCTCATAATCAACATACGGACGCAGAAACTCTATGATAATATTAAACTATTCCACACTGAACTGCCATCGCGAAATGTTATCGTCTTTTGCGGCCGCAAAATCCCTACTCACTCCTTATCCAATCGTGGACACTGGCAATGTGAAGTCAGCGCGGAAACTTGATATACTCGCGTTGCGGTGCGACAAAACTTACAACGTACAGACGTTGCGGAAAAAACTGCAACTTGAAGCTGCGATAAACTCTACTCTTGTTGCACGCAGTCTGTTGCAAAACCGTAGGATGCGGCAAAATACCTTATGCAATGAGCATGTTTGGTGCCACAAAACTATGCTTGTCAGATTGTTATGGTACGGAAATACAATAAGCAATTACGGAGTACCTGCGGTGCGACAAACTAGTTCGTTCTGGTGTCGTATTTTTTTGTATATTTCGACGGAAAACCTTTTTGTTTTCTACCTATGCATTTTCAATGGGGAAAGAGTTTTCGCCGAGGGGTCCCCAACGGCTTTCCATAGACTATGGCCACCGAGAATTTGAAAAGGGATTCGCTTGTGAATCACTGCCCGTTGTACTTTACCGATCTCGTTTTTTTCGAAATATCAGCCACAAATACTTGACTTTTATGCTGCGAATTTCAGTAGCATTTTAAACTGTAGATGGGCACTTGTCACTCCTACAAACTCAAAACAAAACATTTGGAAGCAATCCATTATTTGTTTTCGTCCATGCTATGACATGTGCTCAAAGACTCAGCTTTCAACGGTACACAGTTCTTGTTGTAATTCACTTCCTTTTTGCGAAGGATTCACTCGTCGTAACTTTGGCGCGCTACTAAAATACAACAGTGAACAGTATTTGTTTACGACATGGCCTGCCATGGTTCGGCCGATCCTGTTTGTTAGATCTGCAGAAACACCCAAAGAATGAGCCGGCAAAGTAGAGAGTGACAGTGAGAACCTTTTACTTAGACGTTGTGCAGAGCCTTGAAACACATAAAGGAAGCATCATCGGATGGCAATAGGGTTAAAATGAGTATTTGACCCGGCCTTCCTCAATACAAAATGTTTTGTCCCAGTAGTCAAGGCATATATTATTTTAGCTCACGTGTCCACAGATGTAAGCTAATGTCGCAGCGATGTCTGTGTGTCTGCCTGTCTGTGTCTGACTGTCAGGATTGGAATGAAATCGAGTACGTAGATTTTGTTAGGTAATAGCAATAACTGATTAGTTATTGATATGTTTAGTTTGCAAATTTTATGTTTATTTGCATAATCAATGATTTTTAGAAAAAAGGACAAATTTAGAAAGGCTGCATGACATTTCATGAGAGTATAGCTACAAATGTTCATCACAATAGGATATATAAGCGGTGAAATATTTAGGGGTTATTACACGAAGTTTGGGCGATACCGCGTCGTATTCGAGAGATGTGTCCGTATTTTGACGAGTTGCGCAGCAACGAGTCAAAATACGGACACATCACTCGAATACGACGTGGTATCGCCCTAACTTCGTGTAATAACCCCTTTATCATACATGCATGCTTTGGTTATGACTGTTTTCCTACAGACGCTCCGAAATTAGCAACGAAATCAACTTGAAATCGACCTTGCTTCCTCCAGGCTGTACTTATAAAAAGTTGGTTGCTAAGGAGTGATGACAACCGTATCACTTCTTGATATTATTCCGCTATTGGGCCATTCCACTGCAAAGGAGGATTTATGGAGCACTTTTACAGCAAACAATTTAAATATTACGATGTCGACACAGGTTTTCACAATTTGAAGAAGATTTATTTTTAGTTTAAAATGACGGTGGATGTAAAACATAGGCGGGAGTTCACAAAATGGGTGTGTTTTTGTGTTTTAATACATAACCTCATCCCTGCGTGAAAGTTATGAAGCCGCCAAAATCGGGTCAAAATACTCGCGCCACGCTCAAACTCTTATCGTGTATGAACAGCTGAGAGCACAGAGCAAGCAGCTCTGCGACATCTATGAATGCATATACAGTGGATATAAAACCCGTACCAGTCAGTTTATCTCGAAGAATTATACATGTTCCCAGACGTCAAATATGCCGAATTTACCATCTCAGTAAGCGGATTAGTGAAAACATGAAGTGAGTACACTGTAAGCTGTAGTGTCGTAGCTCGTTCGTGATTTTGTTGCTGTACGAATAAAAGTACATTTCAAAGGTATTTCCGTCGTCTGCTCGTATATTTCCTTCCTGGCTTGCCTAAATAGAACTAAACTTCCTTTGACAACCGAAGCGAAAGTTTGACTTTCCCTAAATGGCACATTGTATCTGAAACCCGCACCGCATCGGTGCCACCAGACACGATCATGACCTGTGAACTGACAGGTACAAATCGGAAATATCATGTGCACCTTCAACTTTGTCTGTCGCGAGTATTTTCAGTGCGGTTGGATTTTCGTGGTTCATTTACGACTGTAAACGATGTAATTCACCGCCCAGATACTTTAAGCTCATCAACAGGAAACTTGTCTTAAACCGATTCTATCATGATGCTCTGTCAACCGATATCTTTACGTGTAATGATACTTCCATGGTGTAAATATTCAGCAGCGTAGACGACACGAAAACACTGCACCGTGCACCGCCACGGGACCGGCCGTGAATTGACAGGTGTCGGCAAATTATACAAATTTTCAATACGTTTGTTTGTATGTTTTTGGTACAACTGTACTTGTGCCTAAGGGCAATGCCCATGAAGTGACTGCAAACAACAGAATTTTGACCATAATCATAATGACGTTTCGGATTGTCATTTGTCCTATTCGCTCAGCTGTTTTATATGTACATATACCAACGAAGGTCATGCATACAGCGAAGGTCACGCGTCCGCGTCGCTGTAAGTAGTTCGGTTACAGTGAAAATATAATTCGTATTTTCACTAGTTAAAATATGGGCTCATATCCGTACCGTCTGAACAATAGAAGAATGGCAATACAGGCATAGCATGTATGATAAATTAAGGGGTAACATGGATTTAATTACTTATTTGCATATTTAATGAATTATCATTTGTATTTATATTGATGGGGTAGTTATATTGTATTGGTGAAAGACATATGGAAATTGCATAACTTATGAGCTTTCACAGTTTTCCATTTGAAGCTTGACAAAAAGGCAACTAGGGAGTTACTATGTAAAGTGGTGATACCATGACAGCAGCCAAAGAAATTTAACACTTTCATTTCAGCTAATTACAATTTTGGATATTTAATGACTTTTGGAATTAAACTATCATGGTGAACATTGTTCGTGATGTTGATCTTAAAAATGTTAATGAAGTTGCAAAATTGTGACAAAAGTTTCAATTTACAGACAACTGCAGTGATACTGAAACACGGAAACATTTTCAGTTACATCTGGGTCCACAATGAAAGAATTTTTCACTTACTAAGCTTATATGTTAACTTCAACTTATTTATGCAATGCTAAAAATATGTTTTACAATTGTTTTTCTTCCATTTTTTTTCCAGTTAGTGACTAACCTCCAGTAAAAATAGTGAACCATGCATAAACAGGAATCACCACTTCATGAGGCGACAGGATTGGTTTCCTTGATATATATGTTGTATTGCCTGTCTCCCATGATTCTTTAAATGTTGGCGGATACTATGCGTCACTGGGACAAACTTTGTATCTCTGCATAACATGTACACAAGAAAACAACGTGTATTTGACTTTAAAGACGATAAATCGGGCATACTTACAGTTTTAGGAATCTTCTACCGGTGCACAAACAACTTTAACAGCCGAAAGATAGTGTTCGTAGACAACTGAAATTAGTAACAGATGTCCGGACTTATATACAGTTATATTCGACAGAAATGCGTGACAATGTAATTACACAAATTGTATGAATGAGATTGACAGTAAGAAGTTAATGATGGACGCTTTTTTGATTTGGTTATTGTTAGGCGGGTGAGCAAGTGATCGTTTATTCCCTTTGAGGAATCATGACGTTTCAAATTTGTTTGATATCGATAGCGTTTGCCCATTGATATTTCGTGACAATGTTCGCCTTGTTCGATAGGCAACGTTTCTGTTTTCAAGCACTTAAGTTTTATTATTTCCCCAAGCGATTTACATACTTCCACACAAAATAATGCAATTAAAATTTCATTGCCATTTGTCGCTGATTCTCTACCAGCTCTAGCAACCTGTGAGAAAAACATTGAACACGCGATCAAGTACGGACAATAAAAATAACTTTCATCCTTTCACAACAATAGTCCGTACCAAAGACCAAGGTGTATTCTTCTCTGTGTCTACATGATTAAAACCTTTATTAGACCAAAAATTACCCCAATCTTGCCAAGAAATGTGATTTTCTAAAAGTCCATTAGAAGGATGCTGTGCAGTTACGCTGTATATTACGTTCCGTATTTCTTTAACAAGAGCGGAATATACCAGGGATAGTCAATCTACAAAATGCTCCTACAGGCAGAAGTTTAAGACTTTGAGTGCAAAATTTTACCAATTTTTATGAATTTTTCTGTAATGTTTTGATAATTTTTGACCAAATGGACATCATATTTCATTTGCTACAGTTTTTTCTCAAAATTTTGGCAAAAATCTGAGAAAAATTGACTCGTGTTTATTTTATAAAGGGGACAAAAATAGACTTTGGCACTCAAAGGGTTAAAGCTTACGGTGCAAACGTAAAGTCATAACGAAGGGGGACCAGGGATCTGATCATATATGTGTAGCGACTACTTTAACACGATTTAAATCTTTAGAATCAATGGAGATACTTTTTAAAAAGTATGAAATCCCATGCATAAGGGACATGTTTGAAAGCAAAGAAACTATCTCGTGATCACAAAATCTTTTCTTGTGCGCATGCGTACTTCTAACAATTTCTGTTGAATGCGTCATTCTTCATCAAGTGGGTGGATCACACTTAAGATAGCCATGCATTTTGACATTCAAAACACTTCTGTATTTATGCAAATATTCCTGAAACGACATGCTAAATACGATACTAATTGGCACTTGAAATCATCAGGATGAGATTTAATAGTGTTAAAAACATGATAAATTTCAACATGCAAATGATCGTAATTTGCATATTACTACGGTTTTGTAATTGAGCACATATATAAATATATATAGGCTTACTATAATTTTGCTTCTTTCTATTCAAAACTCATGCTAATTCATGCATTTTCCAACCGGGTGTATTCTGAAGTTTAACTTCGATTGCAAATGAAAAGTACACAACTGTGCAAGGAAAATCAACCTGGTACTGTACCCTTGCAATAACGCGCTCATTATATCGAATAGACATTTGACATAGATAAGGTGCCATATTATATCCTCAAATACAGGAACAAATTCAATTCATAGCAGGTTCTGAAACCATTTAACGTTCAACTTGCCATTTTCTTGTTTATTTATATTCTGACCATTGTCGTTTTCTTTTTTTTCACTTTTTTGTGAACGCATAAGACTTATTCCGATTGGCATTCCGTTCAGAGAAACGTAACAATAGAAAATGCAATAAAACAACCCACGCTCCATTCTCACCTTTTAACTCTGAGAATCATACACCTGGCATCGTCAATAGAACACAGGGAGAGCCCTACCCTTGTAAAGACAGTCGATGATTTTACGTGCATTTAAGAACAACGAGGGGTATAAACTACTTTATAGACTCATGCATATCAAACTACAACGTTCATGATCATAACAAGGGACTGCATCTCGATGAATTATAACAGAAAGTAATCCAGCACAGCAGCTGTTCAGTAATCAACAATCCAGTTTTTTTATCTTTATTTGAAACTTTCTTCAGGATTGCCTGTTGCAATCTTCTTGCAGTCATTCCTTCCACGCTTATGCTTATAATATACTTTTAGACAAAACACCACTTCATTAGTTTCTCAAGTCTCAATTTCGCTGTAATTTTTGTCTGAGGCGCTGGCTAATCCAGTAACACACTGAGGGGGTATACTCTTTAAGGTAGTACGCGCTGAGAGAGTGAAAGCCCTACAGTTTTGCTCAAACTTTCCTCAACGGGACTTTCAACCAGTCTTTTACCAAATCAAGAATAAAAACCAGGGGTCACCGTGCAAAGTTTGGTACTTGAGAAACAAGTGTAGAGCTTCAAACTGAGCCCCTAAGAGTGGTAGATCAGAAAAGAATTGAAAAAATTGTGAGAGTCAGAATATCCATCCCCGAGGCGCATCCTACCTTAATACACAGAATATTTGAATATCCAGAGGACAAGGTAGGTAGATTGAATAACTTATTTCTTGTTGCTTTGACATTCAAATACTCGACCAGTCTTTCTAGGTCGACTTTGTAGAAATATTTTCACGTTCCGGTTGCATTTTTTATTTTATGTTGACCAACAGGCTGATGCTCAATAACATCATAAACAACACAACACTTCTAGGTAATGGAGAAGCAATGAATAGAATCACGGTTGTGGAGGGACCGTGATAGAATGTAGTAAAGTGCTTTGGATAACGGGCGAAACACAACAGGCAGGCTTGCGTCGCGACTTGGCGTCCGCCACAGAAGAAGAATACATTGCTACATCCTCCCTAAAGAATAAATCGGAGTTTTTGTGAAGGCGCCTTTTAAAAAATCACAGCTGTGAGAGATGTTTGAATTGTACTCCAGCTTAGCGTGGACCCAGTATAATCCAATCTCGCTCGCCATACAGCGTAATTCAGTCCAACAATTAGATACTTATATGGGGGGAGGGGGTGTCACAAAATGACTATTCTCTGATTTTAAAGGTATACAGTCACCTCTTATCTAAATATGCCCATATATGGTCAAAGGGGCGTTCCTTGGTATTCAAAATGCCCATGTGAGGGTGCTGTTTTTAAAAAGCGGCCACCCGCTTAAAATCTGTGATTGGTTAGATTTTCTCTTTCCATGGTGTGGCAAAATTGGAACAGGTGACAGTATAATTTTAATTCTCGTACTCTGGCCACTTCACCATAAAGATTCCCTTTGTTTGCTTCTTGCAATTAAGGGTCGTTGCTTTGACCACAAATATCACCCGTTTCATGTTCATTTGAGCTATTTTCGTCTTCGTTTTACTGCAAAAGTCGGAATTACATATGACAGAGACTTACAAATATTGTTTATATGCCATTTTATTTATTCCCGTTGGAGTTTCTTTGATCTTACATGTACCAATAACAAATGCAATAACATTCAGCTGCAAATCCAACGACTGTAGATAAACGGATCACGGGGACGCCTTTACCTTCTCGACGCTCTTCATTTGGTGTCTGCAAAGTAATTGATGATCGTATATTTCATTAACAGCTAGTTATTATTCGAAAAAGGAAATATTTTGATGATTGCTTGGGAAGAAGATATTTTACTGTGTGTTGAATGAGAAAGAGACAGACAGACAGACAGACAGACAGACAGAGACAGTTGTGCAACCTATAGAGAATAATTCGAAACGGACCAGTATGCAAGTTATGTTCATCCATTATTTTGTTTTGCAGTGGTATATATACTGCTCATGTATGCATTTGAGGGCAGAAAATATTGTAACAAACCCTTGTTAAAAGCTAGTAAATTACTGATTTCATGGACTACATTTTGAAGTTTATTGCAGTGGCAAATGTAATTGTTTATTCCAGATTAACTCACTTTCGTTTTGGTCACGGTCCCAAAACCATGGGGCCTGTTTTGTAAAATGTTTTCAATTTGACACCCTGGATGGCACGTAGCATAATTGTACTATGATGACAGGGCAGAGCACAACACTTTTATTTCCTAGCCGGCTAACCCTGTTTCCAAGCAACCGATCTTTAAAAGGGCAAGCTGTTGATCAGATTCGTGTCCTAACACATTATTTACATCGACACAACTTTCAAAGGAGAACAAAGGACCATAAGTCCCTTGCTGACATGGGCTTTATTGATGACGTTCAACACACAATTTATCAAGTTCATGCCAAAAGGAACAAATACGAGAATCAGGGCTTGAACATTGCTGCTAACGCTTTTAATGAATGAACCCACTCACGTATTCTTGGTTTCGCTCAATTAATTTTTTCCTGATTCATCACAGTCAAAATTCGATTATTAGAGGAAATGATAAAGATATATTGCAATACCGGGACACCTACCAAGAACTTGATATACCGTTAAAACATTATTTGACATTCTTTCTGTTTTAATCAAACTTTAACGTTATGACTCTGCAAAAACTAAATGAGTGAAAACCAAAGTATACGACCGGTTGTTGAATGTGGAAATTTGTGCTTTTCCATGACAACCTCAAAATGAAACAATAAATCTCGACTTGTTGATTCTCGTTCACGAAGCCATGTTATAGTTTTGAGGACGTAACATTATTTAACTTTTCTATATTCTGTCTTGTCAATTACCGTTTCTTAGTCAACTTCATTAAACATTTCGGTATACCGAACATCCGGCTTTCCAACGTGGCTTACATGTGCAAGACTTGCGGTGTTCCTGTCTAAAAAGTGAATGCACTAGTAATATCCGTCAAAATGTTAGAAAATTACAAAAACAATGAGAAATCATCAAAAATTACTTTGGACTTTTTGTACATCGCAGTGTTTCTCTGCATTTTCACTGAAGCCGGTAATTTCTGCCCCATTCATCAAAATGACATTAAACTGGTCCAATAATCATTTCCATACGAGGTAATACATTACCAGGTCCATGGGACATTTGTGATTTACAATCGCTAATCGATTACTGTCGCTAATCATTTGAGTGACCGAGGTGTCATATTTGGCCATGATGTCGTCATATCCTCCGTAGACCTTTTTTAAAGTCCTCTCGAGTCTTTTTGATGTGTATGCCTGTCTCACTAGTTTTGATGCCAATGAGTTGTGTCTCAGTTGAAAACCAGGGGGCAGACTTGACATTTTAGGGGACAGAAACAACATCAAATTCACAGGTCACTACACTATATGCATGGATCACCATCATATGGGCTATTTCTTGCTGTATTTTGTGTGCCATTTTTGCGCTTTCAGTAACTTTTAAAGGGCAGAAAATGGCTCAAAATGCGCAATTTGCGCAGTCGAGAGAAAACCCTGCTATCGTAGTAAACAATGGAACAAAATATTAGGTACCTTTACGGTTCGCTTGGGCAACCAAATCTACAAATATTAGGTCCAAGCACGGAGCAACAATAGAAATTATCGCATGGACAGTTGCCAGGTTCAACACCTTCGCTGTTCATGCCCATCAAGCCTTTCAGGAGGAACCGTTCCGCTCGCTTTGATGGAGTCATGTCGATGGAGATCTCAACTGGTGTGTCTCTAAAATCATCTGGACAAAAAAAGATAATAAAAAGGGACGAACATTGTTCCAGCATAAACTGTGTAATTATTCAACTTTGCGATGCTAGGATGCCACGACATACTGTATTGTATATTAACAAGTAGACATCTATACTCACAAAAACAGTCGACTGATACCACGACAACGCAGAGTACTGCCAATATGAAGACACCCTTCATGATTGAAGACGGAAAATCTGAAAATTCGAAGAGAGAAAACTGCAGTGAATATTCTGTGTGACTTATCCATGCAATGACGTTGACTTGAAACTATAAAAATGGTCAGAAGCAATACAAGAGTATGGTTGCCTTGCCCTGCGCGTTTAACTCTGAGAAAGTCTTGAAAAGTATCAAGACAAAAATATTAATGATGTTATTACCAATCTCGATGTTAGGAACTTTGTGTCTGTGAGAATGTTCGTTAATATGAACAGTCAGGTACCTCAGTTCTATTTATTGCTTGACATGCGTGAGAACCTCATGAAGTTCGTGTTGCGTCTCTACTCTCTGTAGCTGTAGATACTTAAATTGCGGTCCGTAAAATGTCAACGCACGCTTATTTCAAATTTTATGTTAACTGCCGATATGAAGAGGAATCTTATGATGTTATTAAAGAATTATGTGGTGCTGATTGCTCGATTCATTGTTGTTGTCGCTTGTTGATATATTATTGCACGGAGTACTGATATTATAGGAACCGCGGAACTGGCCATTTCAAGTCAACTTTTTTCATGTCAAGTTACAATTAATGACAAAATGCTACATGAATGTTCATTTAGTTGTACCAATTCCGATGAGGGCGCAATCCAGAAAGTTTACATCGTCACATGCAGTGTACGCATCAAATCGTATTGATATCGAGAACTCAATCGTTACAGTCATCCACCCTCGAGCAGACCTACGGGAGCTATGCTTAATTCAACTAATCGTGTTGCAGGGAATGCCAAAGATTAAATGCCTATCCATAGTTCCGATATTTTCACACTCACGTTTGTCAAATTCTCACTGTATTATCCAAGGATCAATATACAACACAGATCAATTGTCAATGATCCGAGTCTATGGTTGCGGAGTTGACTTGAAGACGTGCAATTTTTAAAACCTGATTTTCAAGCTGAGGATTTTAAATGAAAATTCTTTTTTTCTCTGAGGTAGATTTTTGCTACCAATTGCGGGCATAGTAATATGGAAGATTTTGCATATGCTTGTGAATTTTGAGATATAGTGACAGAAACATCCTGATAGCTCAATGCTTCCTCAAAATGTCAATAAAGCTACTAATGGAATCTATGCTGCAAATTCATTCTCAACTAAACTTTCATTTTGTCGATCGCACAATATTGCACATGCACAGTATTACTTGAATGTGATGAAAAGTTATTTCCACAGAGACTTAATTATTAAAGTTGTCAAAATGGCATGGTTTCCAGTTTCCTTCAGAAAAATTTCGGCAAAAGGTTGAGTCTTGTAATCGCCAACTACTTTAACGTGCTTTTTGCGACCCTCCTCCCTCAAAACGAAATTCCCCGGTGCGAAATCGGTTTCAGACTGTGTTCTCTACTATGGATGGGGAACTTGAATACCAACCTGTCTTGAACTCACACTTGTGCAAATCTACACATGAATATAGATAACGAAATGTTACATTTTTACACTCTTTCAGAGTAACAAAAAGAGTGAGTTGACCCCGAATAGGTGTGATTTCTTCTAGCAAGACACAAATACGTGAGAACATCGGAAAGAGTCTTGAAAATATCGATCTTTCATCATGTGACTTTTTCCGGAACAAATGTATCAAAACGTGTCAAAAAGACGTGTTTCATTAATGTCCGACAGACAGTCTATTACTCGAGGTTAGGACTGTTAGCGATTTCATATGTTGGAATTAAAATATCGTAATTGTTATGATTTTACGGTCTGATTTTGTATTTATGTTTTGCTAAAGCAGATGCTTATTGAGATTTTGAAGCACGCACAACGAATTGGGGTCTTACTCAGTCTCCTTCTAAACTAAGGAATTACGTTTCTAGAGCGTCAGATATTATAATCGACGGCCCCTAAGTCTTGTGAGCACAATCATCCTGTGCCGTTAAGATCCTCCGCCCCCTCAATCGACGGTGACGATTCCGTTGATGAAAAATTGCAGATATCTTTCTGTACGCCATACATGAAGGTAGACTTATATATCCGTGATAGAAAAGACCTATTTGGCTTTGATTCTATTTCAGATCCCTTTGGATGTCAATGTGTGACAACAGGAAGTCCGTCTGACTTTTAAAGAAATTGACAAAGAGCAACATTAAAAGCAACTTACAGTGTCTGAAAATAGGCTGGTTACTGCCCCGCAGACGCTGAATTTACTTCGGTCATTCACGGTCACTCCACAAAGATTATTTGTCGATCTTTCATTACAGTAACAAAGGAAGGATCATCAAGTGTCTCATACATGAAACTATCACGTAACTAAAATCTGATGACAACGTGATATGAAAGATCTAAAACACAATTTAAAGTATAAAGATTAAATGAAAAAACCGTCACAAATGATGCTATCTAGCGCCATCATGCATGTTGAGAGGCGACTGCACGGTGATCTTGTTTACAACATTTAAATTCCTTGACCTCATAATTTTTGAAAAGAAAAACCAGTGCACAGTGTATGCAGTGTTGAACTTTTTGAAGTTTCTTTGAAATGTGTTAGTCGATTATAGGTATTAATTATATGTTTGTTAAGGTATTTTCTATATAAGGGGTTTATTTTGCTAAATATATGCAGAGATTAAACGATTATATTAAGCGTTGGGGAAGACAGGTAGACCAACATTTTCTCATATAACCTAATTATCAACGCGTTCTCGAGTCATCTTTTCTATATTCAGTGCATAGACATAAGCAACATCCCGAGATATAATTTCTTTCGATATTGTATCGGGGTGTAAGACGGTTTTGTGGGGATCCAGGATTTGAGCAGGTGATTGGTTTGAACAATCTCATGGAACTAATTCACAATGTTGTAGGTCTAGTATGAACTGTGGGACAGCTCACTACATTTCTCTTGATAGAATTATTGTGGAAAGCTTTCAGATTCTCTAAACAACATAAAATTTGACCCATCCTTAGTCTAAGTTTGCAAAATGTGACCCTCCGAATCGGCAGCTTTGTAAAAATGACTCTCCCCATTCCCCAGTTCCATCCTCTGTAATTACTGAAGCTTTCCTTGTGAAAAACAATCCTCGACTCATGGGACAAGCTGGCAAGTTGGATGGAAAATAATTATACGTATAACTCTTACGGTAAAGTAGAGAATACAAGAGAAAACATTGATCAAAATGCATATTAACGAAAGGAAAGTCAGTAATCATGATATCTAAAGGTATAGCTATTACAGTCTTGATCAATTCTAACGAAGGCCTTTGGTTTTTCGCAAGTCACTAGAGTGACTGTTTTATTTGTTTTGCTCTTTGAGTTAATATTTTTATGACTTTATCTTTCCAAGGGCATACTCTAACTGTGAGCCGATTGTGTGTGCCAGAGTTAAACCACATCACTCTTTTCTGAGCAAAGAGGATTCAATCGACGCACGGTCCGGACTAAAACACGATTGAAATTATTAATCTTTTGAGAACAGATGGAATAAAACGATTGTCAGATATGATGGTATCTAGCGCCATTACGGAAATGGAGAGATGACAGTATATATGTAAGCGATCTTGTTCAGAAGATTTACTTTCCTTTGGTGTTGTGATCTTTGAAAAGAAAAAAACGTACAGTATGCACTGTGCATACTGACACAATTGAAAGTGTCCATTCAAGGTGTTAATTAATTCGGTGTTAGCTATGCAGTGTGTAAGGGTCTTGGCTAAATTCGGAACTAATTGTCCATTCAGATTTATGCAAAGTTCAACACTCATGTTCAACACTAAGTGTGAAAGAAACTGAAGATAGAGTTTTGCTGTTCGCACGATGATTTAAATACAGAAGAGCGATGTAGAGACACTGTGCGATAGTCAAGCGTATCCCAGGCACGACCAGACATCACAGTACTGTTCGTTTCCCATAATTCATTACGATTTGTATCCTCGGAGATTCCTCAGCGTAGTCTACCAGGTCTCCCATGTGTAGACAAATTCACAGACTATTTATCAAAATTTTGGAAATGTATTTTTATACACACCATTTTTCTCAATTCTCATATTAAATGATTTTAAAAATTATGCATAATTGAGAGAGGAGATAGCATTTTTGTAAAATTTGTAACAGATTGTGTCCTCAGCCATACAGAATAATGTGACGGAAAGTAGGGAGACTTGTTGCACCTGTTTTATAAAACAAAAGGATATTGATTTTTTTGCAATGGAAGTGACAAAAGAAATTTGCATGCTAAGTTTTCTCAGAGAATGACCCCTTCTGCTCGTCATAACTTGCTGCCCAAAAGCATGGCATTTGTAGTACCTAAAGAATGTGACTTATATGGTTGTTTAGTGGTTATTTGAAACTTTCACAGAAATATCTAAACGTACTTTTACTAGATATCATTCAAAAATAATTATGATGCAGCTGCGCATTATTGCTTACATGCAGAACTAAAAAAGTTTTTAGAAAAGTAACCTTCGAGGATACAAATCAAAGAGAATTGTGGGTAATTTATTGTACTGTGTGACAGTCTCGTGCTGGGGCTACCAGGCTTTGACCTGGAGAAGGGGTTCGGCATTAGACTAGGGGCAGCCTTTCCCCTCCCTGCCGCCGGTAACACCCTCATGGGGTGCGAGATTTCGGTGAAATATCAAATCCTGTGTCGCCGTTTTGTCTTTTGTCGGTCTATTATTTTTTTGTTACAAAAGGCAAACTTGTCTGAGATAATACAATAAGAAGAAAATTAAAGATATATATTCTTAACCATCAGTTAATTGGTATTTTTATGCTCATACAAAATCGTTAACAATATATACGAAAACAGTAAACATAAAATAATCTAAATTTGTGATATAAACATAAATATTAGGTGCATATCACTTCGTATATTATTGCCTATGCATTTACACTAAAATGTTCACACGTCCGTCATCAAATTATCTGTTGTAAGACAATTAATGAAGTAAACTGTTGTCTATTAAAATTGGCATTATTTGACCCATCTGTATGCAAAATATGGCCAAAACTTTTGATTCCCTGCGAAATTTCTGTGCTGACGTCGAGAGTGGAAACACTGGAGCGAGAAAACACAGAGTTGAAACAGAATATGCAGAAAATGAATGAAAAACAAAAGAGCATGGAAAGACACAGTAGAGGATACAACTTGCGCTTTGGTGGGCTAAAAGAGACGGAAAATGAAAATTGCAAACAGATAATCGAGGAATTGCTGGTTGATAAATTCAAGATGGTACCAGATGTGGACAGAGTCGAGAACGCCCATCGAGTACGAGGCCAAAGGAAGAAAAATTCTCCCGGACATATTATTGTGAGATTTTACAGCCGACCAGCGAAAGAGAAGATTAAAATACAAGCAAGAAAAGCGCTTAAAGAAACTGGTATTTTTGTAACGCAGGACTTAATACAAGAAGACTATCAAAAGAAGCGGTCTCTCGGCGAGGTCATGAAAAAAGCGTACGCTGAAGGGAAGAAGCCGTCTTTCCGGAATGGAAAACTGTATGTAAACGGACAAATGTACTCTGCTTGAACACTCAAAATATCTCGATAGTACTTTCAACAGCATTTCAAGTTTTGTAAATTGAAAAGTGTGATTTGTTCTCCGGAATAACTTTCCAGCTGCCTGTTCTTTTTTTCTTGATTTCTTTGTTTGGCAGCATTTTGTGTCCTTTTTTGTTTTCTTTCTTGTTGAATGTCTGTAAAAATTGTCAGTCTTAATGTACGAGGTATAAGGAAATATACTAAACGGAAAGCTATTTCAGATTTTGTAGAAGACAACATCAAGCAGATATTATCCTTCTGCAAGAAACCCACAGTACTTTGGAAGTTGAACGCAAATGGAAATCGGAGTGGGGTGGTAATATAATTTATTCGCATGGTACAAATAATAGCTGTGGTACTGCTATTCTTTTCATAGAAAGTTTAAGTTTCACCTCAACAGTGTTGTAAAGGATACTTTTGGTAGATTTGTATATGCTGAAATCGGTATTGATGACTTTATGATTCTTATTGCAAGTTTTTATGTCCCAAACAAAGAACGTGAGCAAATTGAGTTTTTGGAAAGAGCATCAGCAGCTTTCCATGCAAATTTTCCTCACAGTAATATTATTGTAGGGGGTGATATTAATATTACGTTGGATCCAATAATGGACAAACAAGGAGATACTCTTGACACTAGAAATGTTTTTAGAAGTGAGGTCCATAAATTTATTGACACTCTTAGCCTTGTAGATATTTTTAGAATACGCAATCCAAACGCTTATAGATTCACATGGAGAAGGGGCAACTCGGCATCCCGTTTAGACTACTTTTTTATACCTTCTTCTATTCAGAAGCAAGTAAAACAGTGTGATATTATTCCTAGCATCAAATCAGATCATGATGCAATAATGCTTACATTAGAGATCTCAACAGCAGAAGAGGCCCAGGTTTTTGGAAATTTAATTGCAGTTTATTAGAAGATACACAATACACGCAAATGATGAATACACTGATTACAGAAACAATACATGAGAATACAAACTTAAGTGATAGAACTCTTTTTGAATTTTTAAAATATAAGATAAGGGATTCAACAATTACATATTCAAAAAAGAAAGCCAGAGACAGAAAAGATAAGGAAAGAGACCTTTATTTAGAATTGCATAGATTGGAAGAAAGAATTGATGATAATCTTAATGAAGGGGTTCTGAATCAATACGAGTCTGTAAAAATAGAATTGGATAAGATAACAGATGTAAAGGTGAAGGGATCAGCTGTCAGATCTAGAGAACAGTGGTATAAAGAAGGTGAAAAGAGTTCGAAATATTTTTTAAATTTAGAAAAAAGAAACTATACTAAGAAAACAATAAGTCAACTGAGAGTGAGTAATCACCTTATTCAAGGTGAAAAAGAGATTTTGCATGAGATAAAAACATTTTATTCCAACTTGTATTCTTCGTCTTCCGTAGATTTAGATACATCTGATGATTATGGTTTTTTCAATCATTCAAATATTCCAAAAGTGCCCCCAGATAAAGTTCATCTGTGTGAGGGTCCCTGACAAAGGATGAGATCTTTAAAGCACTAAAACGAGCTCCAAAAAATAAGTCTCCTGGTAGTGATGGTCTACCTCCAGAGTTTTACTTGTTTTTCTGGGAAGTAATTAGTGATGCCTTGTTAGCCTCTCTGAACTTTGCTTATAACAGAGGAATTCTCTCAAATTCACAAAAACAAGCTGTCATTACTTTATTACCAAAGCCGGACAAAGACCTATCCCAGCTTCGTTATTGGAGACCAGTATCTCTGCTCAATACTGATTACAAGCTGGCTAGTAGATGTATTGCCAAAGATTGGAAAATGTTTTGCCGTTAATTATTCATGAGGATCAGTCCGCATTTATCCCAGGAAGAAAAATTATTGACAATATTCGCTTAATTTTAGATGTTATAAATTTGTGTTAAAGCACTGGGCAACCAGCAGCAATGATGTTTATCGATTTTACTGAAACGTTTGACACCTTAGAATGATTTTTTTAAACAAAGCCACTGATTTATTGAAATTTGGGGATTCTTTAAGAAATGGGTATCTGTATTTTACAATAATATTGAAAGCTGTGTACTCAACAATGGTCACTCTACTGGTTGGTTACTATTACAAAGGGAGATTAGACAAGGTTGTCCCCTGTCTACTGCACTTTTTGTGACAGCAGTCGAGCTACTGGCTATAGCAGCTCGCTCAAATTGTAATTTAGAAGGTATAAGACTACCAAATGGGCAAAAAACAAACCATTTCTGGATTTGCAGATGATACCACTTTAATTTTAAAAGATCAAAAATCTGTTAAAATTGCTTTGTCAATGCTTAGCCATTTTAAAGACTTTTCAGGGTTGGAAGTTAACTTAGAGAAGACAGAATTATTGCTTTTGGGTACTTTGAAACATCAGTGGAAAGCGATGGATGAAATAACACCCATAAATGATCCAGTAAGGTATTTAGGTATCTTTCTAGGCCACAATGCCTCAAAGAATTTATATCTCAACTTCAGTTGTAAAATTAAAAAAATGTGGGACAAGTTAAATATTTGGAAATCAAGAGATCTTTCTATTAGAGGAAAAGTGGTACTTTTAAAAGCTTTTCGAGTCTCAAACTTACTTATGTTTTGAATTCGATTTCAATTCCAGATAAGGACATAAGTTGTACAAGGTCTCATTTGTTCAGCTTTTTGTGGAGGGGAAAGAAACACCATGTAAAAAATGACTCGCTGATTGGAGGGTTGGAAGAGGGTGGACTACGTATGATTGACATTGAAATTCAAAATAAGGCCTTCAAATTAGCATGGGCCGTACGTATTGCTGAAAGTACTGCTTCATGGGGAATAATACCCAAATTTTATTTCCGTCCTTATGGGGGATTGAAATTTTTACTGAAGTGTAATTACAATATTCATAGAATGCAAACCATCATCCCCTTGTTTTACAGGGATGTCCTGAGATTTTGGAAAGAGTTACAAAATTATAGTTTACCTACAACTCCTCAAGATGCTATCTCAGAGATAATTTGGAATAATGAGAATATTCTAGTTGAAGGTAAATCAGTTTGTTATAATAAGTGGATTAACAAGGGCATCGTATATATTCATAATCTTATTGATGATGATGGTAATTTCATGTCATATGCTAGCTTTATTAGTAAATATAGTGTTTCCACTGATTTTGTAACGTATTTGGGCATTATTAATGCCATACCAAGAGAATGGAAAGATTTAATTTTTGCTTGTAACCACATTTCAAATGTAGATATTTGTGAGAGGGTTGTTGTGGATATTGGTAAAGGTAAATCACAGGACTTTTATAGTTTACTTGTTAAAAGAAAATTTGTAAGACCTACTGCCGAGATTAAGTTTGAGCAAATGGACTATGTTAAAGATACAGAAGTAAACTAGAAACAAATTTGGCATCTTCCTTACAAAGTTACCAAGGAGGAAAACCTTAGAGTTTTCCAGTTTAAGGTTCTTCATCGTATCATAGCAACAAATCTCTTCCTTTTCAAAAATAAAATAAGAACTGATAATACTTGTAAACATTGTAGCCAGATTGAAACTGTAGAGCATCTATTTTGGCATTGTGAAATTGCACAAAAGTTGTGGAAAGCTATAGAAATATTTGAAGGTCTATGTAAGTGTGTCATTTTCATGTAAGACCATTATAATAGGTTCTCCAAGTGATTCTAATGTACTGAACCATATCATACTTATTGGGAAATATCTATTGTATGCAAGCAGATATATAAAAATTACACCATCTTTAATATCCTTCACTAAGAAAGTAAAAGAAATAATGGCCATTGAACAGAAAGTTTTAAGTGAAACGAAATTTAATACGAAATGGGATATGTTTGTGCCCCTAGTAATGTAAGCTTCTTTACCTCGTACACCTGTGTTTTCTGTGTTATGTATTGTTTTGTTGTCGTTTTGTGCCTTTTTTTCATTCAAAGTAAATAAAAATTAAAGAAAAAAAAAGATATATATTCTTTAACATCTACAGTACAGTTAATTTTATTTGTTTTTGCTCATATAGAATATGAATACATACATACATACATACATACATACATACATACATACATACATACATACATACATACATACATACATATATACATACATAAATATAATATATACATAAAATAATATAAACTTGTAATATAAACATAAAGATGCCTATCACTTCGCATATTATCGCCTATGCATTGACACTAAAACGTTCACACGTCCGTCATCAAATTATCTGTTGAGATGACAATGAACGAAGTAAACTGTTGTCTATTAAAACTGGTATCTGTACGCAAAACATGGCCAAAGCTTTTGATACCCTGCCAAATTCTACACCAGACCCCTTCCAAAAAAATAGGATGTATTGATGCCATCTTCTGGCCAACAGCTCGGAGAAACTCTGGGAATAATGCCAGCATGGAAAGAAACGTCGCTGATCTTACTTTGAAAAATATTATCTGGTATCTTCACACGGACGAAACTAAATGTCGTCTGAAAAACATGTCAACTACTATCTGATAATTGTGACGTGCGAATTTATCGGGACTCGGATGTCAAGAAAGGATGATACGATATCGTCTACATTCAAATTGAAAATGTGAGACGATTCTATCAACAGTGTCTGGCATGGCCAATATTTTGATATTTGGAAGCTTCGGCAGGCAGCAATGTATGAATATTAATTTCATTTGATTTCAAAAAAGGTAGGATGCCACCTGTAATTTCCTCACATATCGGAGTTCTCTCAACACTCTGTCGGGAGACAAGTAGGTATACACCAAGCAATGGTTAATGTTTAAATAGAAATTGGCGATAAAATTCTCTACAATATCGGCTGATAGAATCGAGCAAGGTAACGATGCTGGAAAAACTTCAGCTACCTGAAATCGCCGCTTCGCTAGGTCATATCGTTGAGAGCGCACAATGCAAAACTTTGGAATCCAACAAAAAGCAGTACAAATACTCCGATCCGCAGAATCCAACAATCTTTCTTGCGCCGTTGTTGAGGAACAGACAGGGAAGAGTCAAGGAAATTTTTGTGTATTTAAAGAGAAGAAAACGACACTATCCAACATGAACGACAAAATCGGATATAGCTGACTACGAATTGTGATAAGACAACTAGAAAAGAAACTAAATCCACCTCATGCCGTTTGAAACTCAGAAGAAGTAAATTATAATATTTAGGATATCCGATAAAATAGAATACCAATGAATGCTGACTTTGACGGGAGATAAGTATGAATTTTGGCCTCCGAGGAAAATCAAAAAGCTAGTAATGATACTTTCTAACGATTTCAGTTTTAGACGATCTATGAATTTATGTCAAATATTGTACATGAACATATATGCACTCTCAGACTGATACTCTTCTTTGAAAAGAGGAGAATCTTTCGTTTTAACACTCAACGAAACGGTGCAATGACTGGTACTTTTTTAATCAGTCATACCATTATAAACCCTTCATTTTCTTGTTTTATTTGAAGCTGTGGTACTGTGTGACAAGTTTTTTGTAAAATCCGACAATTACACAAAGTTATGCAATATATTTGTGTACTAACATCATGTGTTCATGTGCTAACACAATTTCAGTTTTTGTCGAGAACCCCTTTTTTTGAGAAAGATAAATTTATTACAACAAATAGCAAATAAAACAAATCTATACAACTATGAGTAGAGCAAATGAGCAAAAATACACTTCTCTGAAAAAATTAGTTATTTAACTAGAAAGAAGAAAGAAAAATATCACTAAAATTGTATTATCATATGAATGGGTTCAAGACGCACCCTTCTCTTTCAAGCGATACAAGGCTTGGAAACTTCGTGTTCATCATCTTATTAGTGAAATACAATGTATTCATCCATGAAGAAAGATAGCATTAGAGTTGCTTAAGATAGGATTGGAGGGTAACTTTAATCCCATCCAGAGTAGATTGATTTCAGGCTTAAGATAGGATTGGAGGGTAGCTTTGATCCAATCCGGAGTAGATTGATTTCAAATATATTCCAAACTATGAATCTTACAATGGAAGAGTATATAACGTCTGATGTTGCATTATTAGCATTTTCAGTTCCTGCGATTGCTAATCTTTTGAAAGTGGTATTGTTATCAATATATTCTTTTTTGACCAAAAAGGAATATATATATATATATATATATATATATATATATATATATATATATATATATATATATATATATATATATATATATATATTTATGCCTGATATGTTTTACATATTTACACTCAAATATGATGTGTTCTAGGTTTCTTCCTGGTCACAAATATGGCATTTTCCATCACTTAAATTAAAGTTTTGGCCATGCTTTGTATAATTAGTCATCTGTGCATATTTTCCAGTTTAAATCATTCACTGAACTGCTTACAATTCATGTCGCATTAAAGTAACCGTGAATAAAGAAGCTTTGAAATTGTTGGTGACAGTAAGATTCTCAGTCCATTTTTGCCAATTTGACCTTTGATTTCAATTACTTTCTTATCTTATCCAATATGTCGATGATAATTTGACACCATCGGGATATTCGGATCTGAGGATGTATCTACCAGCTCGTATGTGAGTAGCGCCGTAGTTTAGGTAACGGAATGTTTCTCAGGGCTTTTCACGATAACACGATTGGAACTAATTTTGGATAATTGGATGGTGAAGTAATGTCGATTTAATCTACAAATGTAATCTCATCTGCTTGTCTTCTTATATTACACACTTGTTTTATGAGTAATTTGCAATATTGCAACATTCAGCTATACGGCACCTAACACTTTTGAGAAATTTGAAAAATATGAAAATCCAATTATCCCAAATTATATTACCATGCCCTGTCCATTGCGTTTTAATTGGTCGAGCTGAACCACTGACTGCCAACAAATACACAGTAATGGTTTGTTTTCATGCCCTTGAATATGAATAATATCGTAAACATAGTAACTTTACGGCTAAAACGAAAATTCTGATTGGTACAAAGATCATGTAATCAACCACATAATAACCACATAAATAAAATGGAGCATTTGTGGGCAAAGTTTAGACGCTTTTTTCAAAAAAATCTCCGGATTTGCAAATTTTTGCAGCGCGCGCACTACTCACTGACAGGTTCTTGGGCCCCGTTGTCGTTCGCACGGGGATTTTTTGTAAATTTGGACGGTTTTTCGGGGTTCGTTGATGATATAATTGAAATAACAGACTCCACGCTGACCATTAACGTTTATTTATGGGCGCGAAAGAGCAAGCCTCGCCCGTTAAGTTTTGGCATTCCTCTCGCCCTTGCCCATAAATAAACGTTAATGGTCAGCGCGTCGTCCGTCATTTCTATATTAGTCCCAATATCGTGTTCGATAAGGAAAATTATGAAAGGAAGTATACGCAACGCTACTAGCCAATCTTGAAAAACCACTTCAAAATAGTGAAAAATGTACAGGAAGAACGTGTAAATTAGTTTTACATGAATATTTATTCATGTAAAGACAATTTTTTCAGAAATAGCCTAGACAAACTGGCTAGTTGGGAGGGGTAGAATGAAAAAGGTACAATTCATTTCTTTCGTAACGATGTATTAAAGAAAATACAAAACGTATGTAAACTCAGGGAAAGTCGGCAATTGTATTTTCAAATTGGACGTTTCTCACAGTCAAGATCAATGCTGAAGATCACCCATTAGTAGCTGCTATAATTGAAGCCCTGGAGCAACTGTGTGCTGGCTTCTTTGCTATGTACAGCAGGCCGGTTCACAAGTCTGTCTGACGATTTTTGGATGCATGAAGCTTAAGTAACTGATAAATGCTAAGCTAAACTATAGAAACAAAATTGATTCCAAATTCAGCTTTGGTAATTTCCGAGCAGTAAGGCATGGTATTAAGAACATGGCAGCAGTCAGCATGGTCTGCGACCTTAATAGGTCAAAGGTATCGAACGTATTGATGAAGATGCCATACGCATTTAATAAATTCTTCACTCGTTTTGAAAAGTTTGATTTGTCTTCTCGAATTACCAGCTTTGTCACCTGATCATTGCCTTGTAATTACCCAAGAAATGGTTGCTAAAATCATGAAATCGCTAAACTTTCAAGGCGGTGATGGTATGTATAAACGCATCCTGAAGTTGTGTGGAGTCTTTCAACAGATTTGTCCAGATCTTACTCGACGCTGTTACTATTCCCATCATTTGGAAAGCTCTAACGTAGTCTCAGTTCCTAAGAAAACAACCCCAAACAGTTAAATGATTTTCTTAACGTTGCACTCTCTTCTCTTGTTATGAAAACACAAGAAATACTTATAAAAATTATTATCATTTGAAGATTGCCAAGCTTTTCATTTTAAACACGTTGTACAAACATCTAGAAAAGCTAGGTGCACATGCTAGAATACTCCTTGCAGATATTTCGAGTGCTTTTAATACTATTCAACCGCACATTCCCACAGAAAAACTACTGTTGAATTTTAACAATGGTCATCAGCTTGTTCTCTGACTTATCAATTTTCTTACCAATAGATCACAAATATTATCTATCAACGGTCGCATGTCCAATATATACTTCAACTGGGTCTCCTCAGGGCTGTTTCCTTTTTATCCTTTACATCAATAATTGTCGATGTATACACGAGGGTAACCATCTTGTGGAGTTTGCGGAGGATAGTGCGTTACTTTCACTTTTAATGGAATCCGAATATCATCATGGCCCTTATCTCGATTAGTTTGTTGACTGGTGTAACCAATCTTATAAAAGTATATTTATATGAATTTCAAGAGAAAAAACCGGGAAAATTCGGCCAATTTTGGAACTTTTTCCGCTCTAGCGGAATGATTTCTATTGAGATGCCCAAGAACGCCCTCACATGGCCGAGTACTCCACTCTGCTTCATCGAGAGGCACGGCATTTTCTGACGCTAACTTCTCTCCTCACTTTTAACATCTGTAGGAGTATTTAACTGTTTTTATCGCGCATGTTTAACATATTCAATCAAAAGTAAAACAGCATGGCTGAATGTCGGAAAACTCTCCCTGCGGACTGTATGAGTGGGTGAACAAAGCCCTTCTTACAGCTGTCCATTTCTACAAAGGTTCCACAGACATTCAAAAGAAGTTTAGGCAAGCAGAAAAAGAGCAAGACATCAAACAATTGTCTGCACTTTCGATTGATATGAAGTTACTTAGGGTCATTCACCAAATAAGTTCACTGTATTATAATAGTTTTAAGCATCAAATCCTTCGAGCTTTTTGGTGCCGATTTATTTGGGTACGAAATTTAGCATTTCAAAAAAGTTTCTTAGCTGAATGTCTCCTAGAAAGAATGCAACACTGATTTTTTATTGGAATAAAGTTTATCTACCTGCGGAGGATTTTCATCCGAAAATTGATCAGGTAGGCGGCTGTATGTTGACAAAAGATCAATTGTATGCTCAAAGATACGCTTAATTTGCTAACAAAAGTATATTTATTTGAATTTCAAGAGAAAAAACGGGGAAATTTTGACCAATTGTGGAAGACTTTCCGCTTCGGCGGAATTTATTGGTGGGGTGCTCAAGGACGCCCTCACACGGCCGAGTACTCCAATCTGTTTCCTCGAGAGGAGCAGCATTCCTGAAGCTAACTCTTCACCTCACTTGACACATTCGTAGGAATATCAAACTTGTTTTTTCACGTATGTTTCACATCATCAATCAAAAATAAAAAAAGCATGGCTGCATGTCGGAAATGTCATACTCAGGTACTGCTCTCCCTAAGGACTGTCTTCGTGGGTAAAGCACTCCGCGCAACAGTGAAACATCTTTACAAAGTTTCAAGACATTCAAGGGAAGTTTAGACAGAGCAGAACAAGAATAACACAACAAACAATTGTGTGTACTTTCGATTGATATGGAATTACGTAGGGATCGTTGACCTACAAGTTCACTGTATTAAAATAGTTTTAAGCATAACATCCTTGGACTTTTTGGTGCCATTTATTAGGGAAAATTTTGAGCCGATGAAAGACACTTTCGCAGCTGAATGTCTCCCAGAAAGAATGCAACACCCAGTCTTTTATTGGAATAAAGCTTACCTACCTGCAGAGGCTTTTCATCCAAAAATTAATCTGGTAGGTGGCTGTATCATGACAAAGGGTGAATTATATAGGCTACCGGGCTTTACAAAAATGTCATTTCTCTGTTATAAATTTACGTGCGCTTATGTTTCTTTAGTGCCCTGTGTTATGGATGAATAAAGTATTGATTGATTGATTGATTGATTGATTGATTGATTAATTGATTGATTGAAATACTTCGTACTTGAAGTAATTTGTATTTGTGTGTGACAGAGTTAAACCACGTCACTTTTCTGAGCAAAGAAGATTCAATCGACGTTCGGTCCTGACTAAAATACGATTGAAATTATTAATCTCTTGAGAACAGAGTAAATGTAACGATTGTCAGATATGATGGTTTCAAGGGCATTATAAAAGTGGAGAGGTGACAGTATATACGTAAGCGATCTTGTTCAGAAGATTTGCTTTCCTTTGGTGTTGTGATCTGCGAAAAGAAAAACGTATAGTATTATTGCACTGTCCATCCTGACACAATTTAAAGTGTCCATTCAAGGTGTTAATTAATTCGGTGTTAGGTATGCGGTATGTAATGGCCAAATTTTGGACTAATTGTCCATTCAGATTTATGCAAAGGTTCAACGTTCATGTTCAACGCTAAGTGTGAAAGAAACTGAAGATAGAGTTTTGCTGTTCACACGATGATTTAAATACAGAGGAGCGATGTAGAGACACTGTGCGATAGTCAGGCGTATCCCAGGCACGACCTGACAGTCTCGTGCTGGGGCTACCAGGCCTTTGACCTGGAGAAGGGGTTTGGCATTAGACTAGGAGCAGCCTTTCCCCTCCCTGCCGGCGGTAACACCCTCATGGGGTGCGAGATTTCGGTGTAATATCAAATCCGTTGTCGCCGTTTTGTCTTTTGTCGGTCTATTATTTTTTTCTTACGATAGGCAAACTAGTCTGAAATAATACAATAAGAGGAAAATTAAAGATTATGATTCTTAACCATCAGTTAATTGGTATCTTTATGCTCATACAAAATCGTTAACAATATATACGAAAACAGTAAACATAAAATAATCTAAATTTGTGATATAAACATAAATATTAGATGCATATCACTTCGCATATTATTGCCTATGCATTTACACTAAAATGTTCACACGTCCGTCATCAAATTATCTGTTGTAAGACAATTAATGAAGTAAAAACTGTTGTCTATTAAAATTGGCATTATTTGACCCATCTGTATGCAAAATATGGCCAAAACTTTTGATTCCCTGCAAAATTTCTACACCAGACCCCTTCTAAAAACTAGGATGCATTGCTGACATATTTTGGCTTGACCAACAGCTCGGAGAAACTCTGGGAATAATGCCAGCAAGGAAAAAAGGTCGCTGATCTTACTTTGAAAAATGTTGTTGGAACAGTACTAGCTGTTGCCGACAAATTAGGACGTCTAGAATAGATTATTAGTCCGTGGGCTAGAGGGCGTCTACGTGCACCCCCCCCTCCCACAGGATAACAAACCTTTATTTTTCAGAACCCTTGGGATCCCTAGAATACGAAATGGAATTTTAACAGGAAAAAAATAGGGACACAATAGCTGTTATGGTCATGTTTTGAAGGGTACCGCAAAATCACGATTTTCCAAGCCAAATGCATTTTCGTCAAATCTGTCTTCTTATAAGTCATGTGCTGAGCTCATTTTTTAACATAACCTCACTTGTTTGGTATCATTAGAAAGGGAATGTATTCTTCTTTAAGATGACAATTGCACTATGCAATATCTTCTACAGTTTTTGTCAAATATAACCAAAACTTACCCCTTACCCCAAAATTTAACATTGCAAATTACAGTAAAACTCAAATTCTACCATATTTTAGCTAGGCATAATAAAATATGGATTGCTTTGTCTGAAATCTGTTTTATTGATACAGGGACATATCAGAAATATGAAATAGACTTTTAACAGAAAAAATATTGGGAATCTACAGCTGTAACAGTCATATTTTGAAGGGTACCGCAAAATAACAGTGTTGCAGATTTGCAAGCATTTTTGTTAAAACTGTCTTGCTATAAATTATCTGCTGAGCTCGTTTTTGAATATAACCTGGCTTGTTAGGTAGGTATCATTAGAAAGATAATTCACTAATCTTTAGAATGACATATTGTAACATGCAATATCTTCTATAGTTTTCATGATATATGACCAAAACTTACCCCATACCCCAAAGTTTACATTGAAAATTTCAGTCATAGCTAAAACCAAATTGTACCATTTTTTTAGCTTGACACAAAAAATCTGGCCGTTTTTGCTATTTAATCTATTTTATTTGGTACAGGGACATGTCAGAAATATGAAATAGACTTTTAACAGAAAAAATATTGGAATCTACAGCTGTAACAGTCATATTTTGAAGGGTACCGCAAAATCATAGTGTAGCAGATTTGCATGCATTTTTGTTAAATTTGTCTTCTTGTAAGTTATCTGCTGAGCTTGTTTTTAGATATAACATGGCTTGTTAGGTATCATTAGAAAGATAAAATTCACTAATCTTTAGAATGACATATTGTAGCATGCAATATCTTCTAAGTTTTCATGATATATAACCAAAACTTACCCCATACCCCAAAGTTTACATTGAAAATTGCAGTCATAGCTAAAACTAAATTTTACCATTTTCTTTACCTAGACATATAAAATCAGGCATTTATTTGTATGAAATCTATTTCATTCGGTAATGGGTCATGTCAAAAATATAAAATAGACTTTTAACAGAAAAAAGATTGGAATTCTGGATTGGAAAACAGCTAATTATTTGGGTTTTTTTGTCTTCACACAAGACGCATTGTAATTTTAATGCATCCACAGTTATGTAGATTTGTTTTATTTGTGACTATGTGGAAATAAATTTATCTTTTTAAAAAAAAAAGTCCGTCGCAAGTCCGTGCATTCATATAATGATCTTTGTAATTAAACAGCTAATTATTTGGGGTTTTTTGTTTTCAGACAAGACGCATTGTAATTCTAATGCATTCATAGTTATGTAGATTTGTTTTATTTGTGACTATGTGGAAATAAATTTCTCTTTTTCAAAAAAAAACAAACAAACAAAAAACATAAAGGCAGCGGTCTGATCCACACCGATAGCATCAGATTTTCTTTCGTGCGACGTTGTTGAGGAACAGACAAGGACGAATCAAGAACATTTTTGAGTATTTTAAGAGAAGAAGACGACACTAACCAAAATGAACGACAAAATCGGATATTGCTGACGACAAATTGTGCTGAGATAACTAGAAAAGAAACTAAATTTCACTCATGCCGTTTGAAAAAACTCAGAAGAAGTAAAATAAATACGTCAATCGGGCTCGAACTCACAACGTACTGTACCCAATCACCTAGCCAAGAATGTAACAGACAAAACCGCTCAATTACAATATTTAGGATATCCGATAAAATAGAATACCTATGAATCCTGACTTTGACGGTAAATAATTATAAATTTTGGCCGCCGAGGAAATATTCAAAAAGCTAGTAATGATACTCTTTGACGATTTCAATTTTAGACGATCTATGATTTTATGTCAAATATTGTACATGAACATATTTGCACTCTCAGACTGATACTTTTCTCGAGGAAAATCTTTCGTTTTAAGACTCTACGAAACGATGCAATGGCTGGTATCGTTTTAATCAGTCATAAACCATTCATTTTTCTGTTTTATTTCAAGCTGTGGTACTGTATGTCATTTTTTTTTAATCAGGCAATTACAAGTAGTTTAGCAATATATTTGTGTAGTAACGTCATTTGTTCATATGAAAATGCAGTCATTTCAGTTTTTGTCGAGAACCCTTTATTCCAACAAATGGCAATTAAAACAAATCTTTATAACTATGAATAAGTTGAGCAAATGAGCAAAATTACACTTCTCTTGCAAAATAAGTCATTTAACTAGAAAGAAGAGAAAGAAAAACATCACTAAAATCGTATTATCATTTGCATGTATTCAAGGCTTGGAAACTTCGTGTTCATCATGTTATTAGTGAAATACAATGTATGAACAAAGATAGCATTCGAGTTGCTTTAGGCGGAGCCTCCCTTTAAAAGGGCGTGAAGCTATGCCGGCGTTCATTGTGTAAGTGGACATCAAACAGGTAACACGCAAGCACACGCTCCAGAAAATACCACTGTTTAGTTTTTACCGGCTGCAAAATGCAGACAGACTGCCAAGCGGGTCAGCGCGAAGCTGCCGATCGAACTCTGTGGTTATATTCAAATTCTAAATCGACTGGGAGACGATTTTTTAGGAAATTCGAGCGTTGGTGGTGGAGAATCAATGACCGTTGGCGATTTGAACCGACCGTCAATCAAATGCTTGCATAAACTCTGTTTGCAGTATTAGCAAAATGTGACAAAAGGTTGAGATCAGTTTGTGTAATTAGTGTTATAGAAATCAAACATCGTACTGACCAAGTGTTTGACTGGGAGGAGAACTCCACTAATGCGAGAACCTGGGATTGAAAAGTGCGGCTTTAATTAAGATAGGACTGCAGGGTAGCTTTAATCCTATCCAGAGTAGCTTGATTTCCAATATTCCAAGCTATGTATCTTACAATGGAAGAGTATATAACGTCTGATGTTGCATTATTAGCATTTTCAGTTCCTGCGATTGCTAATCTTTTGAAAGTGGTACTGTTATCAATATATTTTTCCTGAAAGGAATGTATTTTTGCCAAATTTCCTTTACATATTTACACTCAAATATGATGTGTTCTAGGGTTTCTTTCTGGTCACAAATATGGCATTTTCTATCACTTGAATTAAAGTTTTGGCCATGCTTTGTATAATTAGTCGTCTGTGCATATTTTCCAGTTTAAATCATTCACCGAATTGCTTACAATTCCTGTCGCATTAAAGTAACCGTGAATAAAGAAGCTTTGAAATTGTTGGTGACAGCAAGGTTCTCAGCCCATTTTTGCCAATTTGACCTTTGACTTTATGCTCTTTTTTATCAACTGATTTGCAATATGTCGACTGATAATCGGACACCATCGAGACATTCGGATCTGAGAACGTATCTACCAGCTCTATGTAAGCAGCGCCGTAGTTAAGGAAACAGAATGTTTCTCAGAGCTTTTCACGATAGGGAAAGAAAGTATACGCACGAGTAGACAACTCTTGAAAAACCACAACAAATTAGCGAAAAATGTACAGAAAGAACGTGTAAAAATACTTTTTAAATGAACATTTATTGACTTAAGGACAATTTTTTCAGAAAAAGCCTAGACAAGCTGGCTAGTTGGGAGGGGGGGGAGGGAGTAGAATGAAAAAGGTACAATTCATTTCAGTATGTTTTTGTTGACTGATGTATGTCTCAACATTTACCAATTACATGTGGAGTACCCCAGGTCTCTGTACTTGGCCCTACACTATTTTTGATGTACATCAATGATCTTCCTAATTCTTCAAAATTTTTTGACTTTAGGCTTTTTGCCGACGATTCCAACCTTTTCCACACTTTTTCACTTGCTCTAAAAAGCTTTTATTGAACCGAATATTATGTATGGTCTTGAGGTGTGGGGAAGTACGTATCCATCATACTTACATCAGATTTTTATCACCCAAAAATGCTGGTACGAATAATTACGTTTTCTAGATTTCGAGAGACTAAGGCATCTTTATTCTTCGTAGGTATACTGGATGTCTATAAACTTCATAAATTACTTCTTGGAAAATTCATGTTTGATTTGCATCATCAAAATATACCACATAATTTGAGTGATTACTTTAGATTAGCTGATCATTGCTGTGACACTCGATTTAAACTACATCAAAACTTTCCTTTACCGAAAGTACGTACAACTGCGGGAGAGTTTGCAATTCATATATGGGTACCAAAGTCTGGAACAACCTACCAGATATTGTCAAACAAAGTCCAACAAGAGAGTCATTTATAAAATCATTAAGACAGCATCTCTTAAGTGAATGAATACCAAAATGTGTGAATATTTATCTTTTTTTTCATTTAAAATATAGAATTTTGACTAACAATTGACATAATTAATTAGCCCTTTAAGACAAATATTGCGATGTAAATTTCATGAAAATGGGGCCAGGCGCGATTAGCTCTAAGCTATTATTCCTGGCTCCAACTTGCCTCTTTCCTCGTCATTGAGATATGAGACTTGCATGTTTGTTTTGTATACTTATATTTGAAATTGGCAATAAAGTAAAGATTACTCCAATCTGCTTCCTCGAGAGGGACAGCATTTTCTGAAGCCGATTTCTCACCTCACTATACACATTCGTATGAGTATCGAACTGTTTTTATCACGTGTGTTTAACATATTCAATCAAAAATAAATCAAGCATGGCTAAGTGTCGGAAAACTTATACTCAGCTACAACTCTCTCCTTGCGGACTGCCTTTAAGGCTAAAGAACTTGAAAGCAATCCGCGCAACGGTCAAACATATTCACAAAAGTTCCACAGACATTCAAAAAGAAGTGTAGACAGAACAGAAAAAGATCAGGATAACAAACAATTGTCTTTACTTTCGATTGATATGGAGTTACATAGGGTCATTGACCTTACGAGTTCACTGTCACTTCGATATGTTTGGTCCTAATTTATTTGGGGAAAAAGTTGAATCAATGCAAGATAGTTTCGCAGCTGAATGTAATGCTGAGTATTTTTATTGGAATAAGCTTACCTACCTGCTGAGGATTTTAATCTGAAAACGTGATCTGCAAGGTGGCTGTATGTTGACAAAAGGACAATTATATAATCGAAAATAAGCTTAATCTGCTGATAAAAGTATACATACATACATATATATATATATATATATATATATATATATATATATATATATATATATATATATATATATATATATATATATATATATATATATATATATATATATATATCCCCACCTCCCCCAACCGCTTTAGATACAACATTGAAAGGAATTTTATATAATCGTTGAATCTCTGCCTGCATACATATGCACAATAAAATCGTTAAGATAGCTAAGATCTTTACACTACACACACATTCACACATACACAAACATACACAAATATATAATATAATATATATATATATATATATATATATATATATATATATATATATATATTATATATTATATATATATATATATATATATATATATATATATATATATAATTATGATATAGCGCCCCCATGCTCATCGGCACAATTTTCATGGCCCTCACAAGTCCCTACTCTTTACCATAAAATACTGCAGTAATCGTTGACAGCAATCTGCAATTAGATTTAAGAACCATAATCTTTCCAAATCTAGTTTAATAAACCCTGAGCTCAAATCAAACAAGCATCAATGCAGACATCAAAACTCGAAGGTCTGCGCTATTTTTTACCCAAATAATACAGGTAGTTTGTACAAAGACCCTCCCTTATGTGTCATTTGCTTATCCCGACAGTTGAAGACTTACATGGCATATTGATAACAGTGATAAACACTGTTTAGGATACTCTTGACCTCTTAATTCTGTGATTTTGTACATTAGTTTTGAGTGACAGCAAGGGCAAAATCGTTGCCTTCCCTAAAAGATGGTGATCATAGACAGTGATGTTGGTAATGCCGAGCCATTATATTTATATGTATGGTTATATTTAAAATGTATGGCGAGGTGGGGGGGGGGGTGCGGTCAGGCAAAAATTGTGAACAAGGGAGAGGGGTTGTTGAAAATCACGATCGAGGTGCGGGATACAATACATTTCTGTGTGCTCTTGGCAAATGCCTTCAGAACACCTCCACCCTAAGCCATTCATACTGACAGCTCCTGAGTCCTCGCTCCAACAGTTCCATGCTGTACGTGTTATAATTTGATGTGTACTTGACTGTGCATATCATTATATGAACTAGTTTTTACCCCTGTGTCATTGTTTGTAATTTTTCTTGACATTTTGGTATGTTTGTGTGTTTACATTGAATATTTTTTTCTTGTTTAGTGTTGACAGAATATGTTTCAAATTTAGGGCATACAAGTGATGATGAATGGATGGTTTATCACTGAACACTTATTGACAGAACAAAGCCAGAAGTTATTTAATATGGAATGCAGTAACAAGCCTGATTTGCTTTGTTTCTCCAGAGAGTTATTAAGTTCCTTTCCGTACCTCTGCTTTCCTCTCCTCAAAATGATAACAGAGGTGATTATCTCTCTGTTCAGCATTGGGGTTTGGGAGTTTGATCAAATACATAAAAAAAACACATTAATCAAACAAAATCAAAGCTGGTTCTATTTCCCATACAGTTGTTGGTTTATATAAATTTATTTTTTTTCCACACTTGGAAATACAAATGCTGTGTGTGTAAGGAAATTACACACTATAATACATATGAGACTGAGGCAAGGTGCCAGACTTTGAAAAGATGGCCCTGTAAAAACACTAGGAAGATACACTTGTACATACAACCCCCATGCAAGAAAATAGAAATCTGTAAAGTTAAGAATATTTAAATACAAAAACTACAGAACATGAGATATGATATGAACATGAGAAGCTGTGAGGAAATGAAAAATACATTCAGAGACATGTATAGCTTGTATCTTTGGTTTGTGGTTACACATGATATTGATGTAGATTGTGGTATGCTTTAGAAGTGGTTCAAGTTAGTGATTTATAAAAGTCATTGTAAACCCTACCATCTTAACGTTTGTTTTGAACTGAATGCAATGTAGAAGATTTGAAATGGAAATTTGTGACTTTGGGATAACAAACTGTAAGTAAGGCTTATTATATGGGCTAATTAATATGGAGTGTCTCAGAAGCCTTTACCCAATTGGTTGACTGAAATTCGTTGTTCTTATTGAATATTTCTAAACAGCCAATCAGAATTGCCTTAGTTTCAGACTCCTTAAGGTGCTGTAAATAATGACAATCTTGGGGCTGATGTGCAGCATGTCGGAAGCTGTTATCCAACTGGGTGGCCAAAAATTACCTATATAAATGAATAATACAAACAGACTCCCTAAGTTGTTGTGAATTCTGAGCATGCTGCACATCCGCAGAGATTTTCTAATCGGATGTAAACTTCAGAGCCACTGCACATTGCTGTAATAGCTTCAGCAAACACTGAAATGTTTATACTCAAAATAAAATATGCAAGCTCCTGCAAACAACTTTTACATCCTTTCAAAAACTACGCTTTGATATAGTCTAACCACAGTAACTCCACACATTGGTCTGGAGGGACTGTGGTCTAACCATTTTCAGTTGAAGACATCTACAAGGTCATGCGGGTGATTGAAGCCACCTACGGGGTAAAGTAGGGTAGTTGAAGGTATCTATGGCATAATGTGGGGTGTTTGAAGCCATCTATGTGGGTAGACAGGTTAAATTCACTGACTTGAACCATGTCTGCGATACTTCTGGTCTGTGTCTATGTAATTAATTATGTAATGTACAACACAGTGACTGATAGATCTCACTGAACTGTTTCCAACTGTTGGGGGTTTTTTGAAAGTTTAAAGCTAAAGACCGATGAATGATTGGATGAGTACAGACACATCAAGATAATGCTGTTTGGGTATCGTCAAAGTGAAACACAAATGTTGATGTGGTTGTTGTTATGTTGTTGTTGATGTCAATAGGAGCGATTGTCTTTTCTCAAGGCTGAACCATCCATCAAATGACTGCTTTGGATAGAAAAATAGAACATGGTTTCACTTGTACAGTAATTTAGCTTGAAGAGAAAAAGAGTTAAAAGCTGTAATGTTCTCTCGGTGTTTGAATAACCTGTTCTAGACTTACCAAAACTCAGGGCTTGGGGAGCTAATTTATGAACTTGTTTCAATAATGAATAAGTCCAGTCCAAAGTGGACTATAGCTACTCACTTTGTCATTTCTCAGTGACCTCTTTGACAAGTTAGGTACTCTGTCCCTGACCCGGGTAACTCCACATGCAAAATGCTATCATAGTATGCTACATATAATATATAGCATGACCTAGGGACATTGATAACTATCATCCTATTAGCAAGTTAAACAAAACCAACATGAAAATAGTTTACAGCAACTTTTGTAAATAGTAAAAACTGATTAAGTAGCAGATAAAGCAGTCATTTGATGGAAAACAAATTTTACACTTTGTTTGAAAGAACGGAAAAATGGAATTTACACCTGAAATTCGTAAGAAATTCTACAAAAGGTAATACTCTTTAATTTTAACAAATATTAAGATCAACATGGTATCAATAAATAAATAATGTTCCTGTGTAAGTAGTTAGTTATGGATTCATAAAGAAATTAATGTCTGAGGTCTATGTACAAATGCTGAATGGAAAAAATCCTATATTTGAATATGAAACTTTTTCCAACTTCTCTGCATGGCAAGAAAACAGCCCGCTCTTGCAGAAAATTTGGAATAAACATCATGAGTTTTGTAACTATCCACTCACACATCCACTGCTAAGTCTTGGAATTCCTGGTTTGGTTTTTGTTTACAAAATATAAAAAGTTATTATCTGTCATAGTTTTTTGTTTTCATTGTGTGTATTCAATGATGGAGTCATATTTTTGGGGAAAGAATCGGAAACATCACTGCGACTGGATCACACTGCACACTTAGGAAGGGTCATATCAACAAAATCACCAGAAGAACAGGTAAATCTCTTGAATGTGTTCTCCATCAAACATTAAAACGCAAGCACATAACAAAACAGTTTGTAGGGAATTACAACATGAAAAAAAATTGAGCATGCTCAGTGTGGTCACCATTACAACTAACAATGACAGCTTTCGCAGTCTCTCTGTCTACATTATACGGAAACTTAATTTACAAATAGCAACAGTCTACCACTAAATACAGTAATTTTGCATGAATCAATGCCTCTTTCTGCTGAATTTACCAAAACCAATATAGGATATGATCACTTACAGAAGAGATCCTCTGCTCAAGACTAATATCAAAGACCAAAATCAGGAATAATTGTTTCGTAAAAATAACGATTTAGCACAAATTTTGCTAAGAGACATGACCACCTAAATACTACATTGTAATGGCATTTCTAGTGATCAAAGTACTTCTAGTTATTTTACACCCACATGTGACACAATAGAAAGACATTTTTTTCATCTGCTTATCATCCGTATGATAATTGAAGCAAAAAAAATTTGATAGTAACTTTCCTGGCAATGATAGAGGCAAAGGGTTCAAAATGACCCGCTGCACTGTGTATAATAATCCGTTTTCATTACATCAATCCAACATAAATTTGTTGTAGTTAAGCACAGAAAATTGAGTTGTAAACAAATATATCACTTGATAATCAACATATCCAAGAACATTGAAAGTAAATAGGACAATGCATAAAGTCTGAAAACCATGGCATTAACCTTTCAGGCAAAAAAGAAACACTGTATTGTTAGTGTTGCCTTGCAATCTATGTAATCACCGAAATCTAGACTGTAGTACCAAACACAGCACTGTGGTCTGAAATGAACAGATGTACTTGGATATCCAAGTACAATACTTTTTGCATTCTTGAAAATTTAAAAATTCCTATGTTGTAAATCTGTATTTTCCCTTGGAACCATAGCATAAACACAGCCGTCAATTGCTTGTCATGGGAAATGTCGCCCTCTACAGTTAGTTAACTCACCAGAAAACTGCTAGTTTGCATAGCAGTGATTTGAAACATGCCTCTCCATCTCACTACTCTTTCCTAAAATGGACATCACGTTTTGATACACTTATCTCATTGCTGACTGATATTGGCATACAAAACACCTTTTCAAAATCAGTTTTTGTTCATTTTCTGTGTACTGATATTTGCTAACTGTAAGACACCATCACAAACATCTAAAAATACTCTGCCACTGTTTGTAGTAGCACTCTCATAAATTGACAGATATGTTGATGGTGGTTACGTGCTTGGCATCAGCTACACAGTCATTTCAAGTGTTTCCCTTATCTCAAATTTCATATCATGGTGACATATCTCAGCCAGTTTCATTGGAGTCTGGACTCCACATCAGATAATACGGCAATACTACCCGCCCACAAATTGACCCTTTTTTTAGGTTATCACAGCACTGATAAGTGACCCCCTAGTGACGTAAATGTAAATGTTGGAACTAGTTTTTAGTCTGCTTCAGAAGTTTGTGGCCACATATAACATGAATTTCGAGTATTTTAGATATTTATCAGATCATATTCATCTATCGAAAATGTATGACTTTGATAGAGCTCCTTGACATCAGACCTGACAGACTGCTTTGATGTTGGCTTCACACCAAAGTGGGAAACACTTGTTGGTCAGCTGACGACATGCCCACGCAGATCAAGTGTAATGAGATACAAGAATTACTAGATTGCAGTTTCTTTCATACCATTGGAATTTGGCAACCTACTTCCCTTAGCACTCTTTACAATCGGTTGTAAATTTTTCGGCAGCATCCGACTATCGTCCCTGTCACCTATTTTCAGGTCGGTGGCCAAAACATCCTCTAGATGCGATGGCGTTGATGGTCTAGAAGGCAGAATTGGGCCTCGTATGTCAGTCCTCTGGTCGACATCCATTTTAGAATGTTGTTGATTTAGCTGTTGAAGTTCGTTGGAGTTTTTCCTTTGAACTGATGTGTGGAACTGTGAGGTGCTGTATTGGGATGGTATTGATGGAAGTTGTTTTGTTGATGGTTGCAAAGGCTGCAGTCTTCCTCCAGCTGGAGTTCCCATGTACATACTCTACAATACAGCAAACACATACATTGGCTTATTGATTTTTCAATCAATGTAACATTGTTTGCACAACCAAGTTGGATCTTAAGGTAGAACGCACCACGGGGACAGATATTCGGACTTTCAATTTTTATAATACTTCTCTCATCTCATTTTGAAGCTCTTGGAGTAAGGAAGACTTTCACAGTCTTAGTATTTTGAAAATCAAAAAATATATTTTTCTTCATGGAGTTAACACTAGGAGGTGGCCATTTTGAATTTCAAATATCAGTAAATGTTAGGTAATTTGTTTCTCTAATACCAAACTTTGCACAGTGACCCCTGTTTGTTATTATTGATGTTGAAAGAGAATAGTTGAAAGATTGAGCAAAAGTTTAGGTCTTTCACTGTCGAGGTGCATACTACCTTAACAGGAAGAACAGAGTTGACAGATCTTAAGTTCAGAACCTGGACACATGAATGAAAACTGTTACCTTATCTGAGGTAGGGGTCTGTGATAGTTTGCGTAGTGGTTTAGGTTGCCTGTGTTCTCTGAAGTCCAGGTTTCTGTCCCAATCTCTGGCATGCCTGGCTTGGCTGACACCATACACGGCCTTCTGCATGGCTAGTCGATCACTGCTATCTGGACCCATCAAAAACTGTGCAAAAATATATTCAAACAGTTACGGTCAGAGAAGACATCACAAATGAGCTCACTGGTCAAACCAGAAAAATGATTTTCTGAAAAGAACTGACGGTGAATTCCTCAAATGTTGTAATATTTTGGGTATTTAACTACTATTGACATGGTAAACAAATACAAAATATAAAATAGATTGTGCTATAAAGATTACAGAATGAAATACTGGCTATGATTGCAATGCATGCAATTGAAACCTGTTACTCCTGCTATGAATAAAATAAATAAATCAATCAATAAATAAATATTGTTACATTGTACATTTACTGAATATGAATTGGTCTAGTTGACAATAGATTTTACTGTATTCGGGGATTTCCATCATTCTCTGCATGACAAGAATAGTGTGAAAGATGTGCAAACAGTCACTGAGTGCTCCCCAACATTCAATCCATCTTCTTACCTCCATACTTGCTATAATGGTTTGCACAAAAATCTCCCATGGTGAATGAAAACACTTTTTGACCACTTACCAATTGAGCTTTCTTTTTCTTCTTTTTTCTGTTAGCAGCCTGTGATAACCTCCATTGGCTGTTGATATCTGGATCCCTCTCTCTCATCTCAGTGTTGGGTCTCCACGGTGTGTTTTGGTCCTGAGTATTGCCCCATGTTGACGTATTGATAGTTGTGTTATATTTACTATGACTACCATGAATGATGCTGGAAGACTCTTTCTGTATCGTAAAATCTAAATAAATTTTAAAAAGTCACATTTTAGTATCAAAGTTCCATAGATTTCTTTCTAGTTGCTCCTTCACAAAGTTTAAATATGACAAGGTCTGTCTGTCTTTGTGAATGAGTTCTTCTAATTATCTGGTGGTTATTTCGTTGATCTGAGGACAGGCTGAGTGAATTATCTTCATGAGATGAATATTGAAGGTTCATCAAAGACAGCTAAGATAGCAAAAAGGACATGGAAAACATGATAACACTATGGTATGAAAGCTATCAACTGTCTTTTAGGGTTTTTTTTCAGCTATCGACTGTCTTGCTGTAAACTGTTGTTATAGCGCCCTCTACCACATCATAAGGAACTCCTTTCGTTTGACGTTCCAAACATGCATTTTAATGATTGTTTTATGTTATTCATTCTCTCTTCTTGCGCGCATTCTTCACTGGAGTCACAGATCATGAGAGACATGCAACTGTTACATCACATACTCATGATTTCATTCAGAGAAGAGCCAAACACTTCTAAACATTATCACTTCTCTGGAGATGTGAAATGCCGTGTTATAAAAAGCATAGGAAAGCCTCAGAGGAAACTGTCTGATTATGGAAACTATTGTCCAACCATAGCCTGTGTTACGTAAGTGCAGAGATGGAATGAGACACCCTCTGTGATTGGTTTCTTACCTGGTGCAGGTGTTTGAGCTGGGGTACTATGCATATCTGGAAATGGGAGGGGGAATATTACAACTGTTTTAGAAGACGACAGAGCTTGTCCCAGTGAGTATAGGGTGATGTACACACATGCAGGAATTTAACAAATTAAAGATGTGCAGCATGCATTTTAAAATAGCAAAGAATCACACACCAATGAAACAGAAAGAAAAGGAATATGTAAGTGTTATCTGACCCTGAATACGTACTTTTATAGAAGGTGATTAATATCAAGGTCATTCATAAGGTCTCATTTCCATACTTAAATAAAAGATATTGGGCCTTCAGTAAGCATATGTAAAGGGTGAGGTGTTGTTAAAAATGGCTGAATCGCTCATTATCGGGTATATTCAGAAACTGATAACGTTCTAGTGAACTACAACCTCTGAGAATTCATGAGGACTATCTGGTCGGCTTTGAAGAATAATGTTCCTTTACCAAGATAGGTAGTTAATGCACAAACTAATATTTCTATCTTTAGATTTTTCAACCAAGAGTTTTGGGAGTAAAAAAATGCATAAGTTTTGGGGGCATTGTTTTGGACTTCTCAGGTATGGTATTGTTCAGTTTTAATTCTTTGAATTTGTTAGTGTATTGCACACAGGATTTAACACATCTGCTGGGCACTTAGTTACAAGTATGAGGTCAAAGGTTTATTTTCACAACGAGGGGTACAAGTTACTCTGGCTTTTGAAATTCCAAGCACTGCATTTCTGCATGCCAAGACAAGTCAGCAAAATTACGCTTACTACACCGAGGTATGCAGTCATGGTCTGGTGAATGCAGTCCTCCATACAGGGTCACTTGACTCCTATCAAGCACACACAGCAACACCAGGTGCAAAGCAAAGCAACACAACAAAAACAAAACTCAATGCCACAGCACAGCAGTACACAAACATAAAAACACCCGAACTGATAACAACCAAAAACCAAAAACAAACTTTCAAAGACAGTACTATTACCATTATACTGGCTCTTTGCTCTCTTCTCTCTTGGCAATGTTCCCATCTGTCCAGGTCCAATTCCATACTGAACCTTTTCAGCGTAGGTTGGCTTATCACCTTGGTATATCTTCTCCCTCTCTCTGTCTCTGTCCCTATCTCTATCTCTCTCAAAGAAGTATTTCTCTTTGTTTTTTGTCGGCGAATAGATATCTTCTTTTGGTGTCTGTCAGAGGTAAAATACAAAGTAGATGAGGGTAAATTCAGTATCTATTCAGTTTATTTCAGATTAATGTTCAGATACATGTACTGGTGGTCTAGATTGCAATTGGCAATATTACAGAAACTTCAAATGGAACCATATTGGCACTGACAAATGTCCCCTAGATGATCAACACATGGACTCAATAGATGATCCAGGATTTTCATGGCACAGCCACAAGTATGGAATCGTGTTGGTACTGATGTTGATATGATACCACCACCTCACACAAATCAAAATTACCATTGTCAAGTATTGATACAATTTGCTGAATGAAAATCGTTGCATTGATAAACCAAAGTCCTCAGTCCTAGTGTATGAGATAACATGCACATTACAATATTCTATCGTTGTAGTAACTAATCTCTTATTATCATCTACATTTGCTTTCACATTTGTATACACATGAGCATCATTATCTTCAAACTCTTTCACAGCCCTTTGTTAGCTATGCAGTATAGCTCTCTCTTGCTTTGATTTCACACACATTGTAGCCCTGCTCAGAAAATTGGTGCAGCTAGTGCCTAGCTTGATTATAGATGGCCTGAGGATGGCATTACAATATTCTATCGTTGTAGTAACTAATCTCTTATTATCATCTACATTTGCTTTCACATTTGTATACACATGAGCATCATTATCTTCAAACTCTTTCACAGCCCTTTGTTAGCTATGCAGTATAGCTCTCTCTTGCTTTGATTTCACACACATTGTAGCCCTGCTCAGAAAATTGGTGCAGCTAGTGCCCAGCTGGATTATACCGGTAGATGGCCTGAGGATGGCTTACCCAGACCGAGAAAGGCACATCTGTGTTTGTCAGGGGTATTTAGCTACATGACAAACCAGAAGACGTGAGAGAGTCTCCCTTAATTTCAACTCTGCCAACTCCTACATGTATGTAACTGAACACAGATCAAACCAAAACCACAATAACAATAGGATTGAATCAAAGTCCCTCCTTGAGGGACTTTGGTTGAATCAAAGAGTTTTCACTTATGGCAGAGTGCTGAACATCAAATAGTGATTTAGGAATAACAGGAACAGACTTAGAATATTTGTATTTTCCTGGGAGATTGGGGAAGGGTTTACCACCACAGATTAAAAACCACACAGATTCAGTAGACCTACTCATGCAGAAAATACCCAGTTTTATACTGTTAACATTCTGGAATAACCCAATCTGGCAAAGATTCATTGCCTTTGGCTAGTTTGTTAAGAAATTTTCAGGATGGTAAATCCATCCCTCAGGCCATGGTCTTATTGATTGATTCAATCCTGTTTTGTACGTTGTACAGAAAATCAATAAAACCAGTGAATTTTATAGTAATGTTATCGATGACATGTTGACCAGATGACATCGCTGCAAGCTGAACACTTACATGTATTACTTCAGAATCTTGCATTTCACTGCGAAGACCCTGCGCAAGTGGCAGTTTTATTCTTTGTTGCATTTCAGAGGAGTTATCTTTGCTTTTCTTCTTGAAGACACTTGATCTGACCCGTTTGATTTCATTCTCTGCTCCAGTACCAGCCATTATCTGTGTGTGTGCAGGACAGAAAATAATGACAACTCAGTCCCTACAATCAGTCATTATGTATAAAATTAGCACACCTGAATACATAATGAGCTGTGGTTGATTAAACAGGGGATATGGTATATATGTCTCAATCAGGGAGTGCCTACAATCTTTCTAGTTCATTTGATAAAGAAAACTGCATGCTGTATTCCAATAGCACAAAGCCCAGCTATTAAACACAGTTCAGCAGCTCACAAGCTCTAAATGACAGGCCTTCCTGTAAAAATTCCCAATGACAGCAACTTTTTCTCAACTTTTTCACTTTTCACTGGTCTCATCCTCTACAGAACAAATTGTCTGAAAACACAAACTGTGCACTACTGCAGAATAATATTCCCCCTTGGAGCAACCCTCCCCTCCATTCTTTCACTTTCACATCAACACACAATATCAAATGGCTAAGTAGAACGGCAAAACAGTCTTGTGTTACAAACATTTCCACTTTAGACTGCTACCATATCACAGAACTAAAGTTATCCCACAATGCACTCTGATTTCTACTGTCAAAGATTCTTGAATGAAGAAGGGCATGCCTCACTGGTTTAGAAAACAAAACATGTGAAAACATGATAAATAATTATCTTCAAACACAGTCTTTTCCCATTTCCCCATCTGGAATTATTTGGAAAACTGAGCGTGATTGAGAGAGGAGATGGCAATTATGTACTATGTTCGAACTATTGAGAAGCCTGCCATACAAATTGGTTTACAGGAAGACAGGACAACCAGTAACATCTGGTTCATTGAACAAAAAACAAACTTTTTCGATTGGACATGGTAAAAGAAATTTACGTGTTAGCTGTTCAATAGAAGACAACCACCTCAGTGGATCAGTACTTGCCTCCAAAAGATAAAAGTATTAGCAATATCTGCTCAGCTTGTTATGGTTATTTAGTCATAACTGATGTTTTTATTGCAATATCTACCTGTACTTTTATAAGACAATGTGAATACACAATGCCTGTGTTTCACTATACTTTATGATTAAGAAATAAAAAGTTATCTGAGAGGTAATCTTCAATGGCATTATTGGGAGACTTGTGGGTAATTTCTGCCACTATGTAATACATGTATAACCTGCTAGATCACCCTGAAAGCATTGATTATGGTTTTTGATCCCTTGTTTTGTCTGTCTCTGTTTGTTTACCTTGACATGTCTTCTCTCTGGAGGAGGGCTCCCGGCATGTTTATTTCTTGTATCTGTGCATTCAATGTTTTCAATGTCATCATGAGTATTTCCAGAGCTGTCACTGTCTCTAGGTGATGATTCTAAAACAGGGACACCACCTTGGACAGCTTTCTTTGGTTGTCTATCAGTCAATGGTTCATTGTTATCTACAGACTGTTGCTTTGACATTTCTGTCATCGTCCTTGAGGGCACTTGCTTTTTGTCTTCTGTGTGTTTGTTATTTCTGTCCTCAACAGCATTCTCTGGGGGGTCAAAATTCACCCCATAGTACTTGACTTCAGGGAAATTATTCCCATGATGCTTTGTGTCTCCATTCCCATGCTGCTTTCCATCAGCATTGTTGGAGTTCATATCATACTGTTTGTTGTCCACAGCGGTCACAGATAAATGTTTTTCACTTTTAGTGTATTTCAAGTACGGTATGTGTTTTGCTGTGTGCAGAGGTTGTTCCTGTATCTGTGCATTAGTTGGGGGCACTTCTGGGAAATGTTCACTGACCCCGTTAACCATCTCTTGTGTTGTGCTCAGTCCTGTAGGGGGTCTTGTATGGAAGCCGCTGCGGGGCGTATCGTTCTCATTTCTGTAATAAAATGCAAGTGCAGTCAAATGTCTGATCTATCGAGGTCTTATTAGTTCTTTATTGATGCTACATATACGGGTTGATGTGGCCTTTCATTATTCTAATGATGATATGTGAAGGTAATTGGGAAAAGTGAGTCACCCTGGACAGCTTGAATCAAGTGAGTGACTGCAGAACAACAATCATTACAACTTTCTCAACAACACATAAGGCATTCTGCACATGAAATTTGGCAGTCTAAATGCCTACTTTGTATACATACACATAGCATAATTGCAATGCTCTTCAAGAACAAAAATGATCAGAAATAAATATTTCAGATATGAAATAGTAATTAGTCTTTTAATTTCAATGTTTTTGCTTGAAGATAAACACACCATACAGCATTTTAATAAACTTTCACTTTTGCATTCTGCCCTTTATAATAACTCTTCAGTTTTGAGTGCAGCCATATGGCATCTGTTACTTCATCTCAATTTAATCAGAGTTTGAAATCTGGTACCATATGCCTAGACTTGTCTGTTTATATTACATGAAGACATTCTGCACACACAATGTAAAACTACTGGCTACATACTTCAATTTATACATTTCAAAAGCCGTTCATAACCGGCATTCATGTATGCACTGAATGGACAACTAATAGGTTTCATTTTAGCAATTCATTGTAGATTTGTAGTAGTAGATTTGCTGAAATATATTTCAGCATTTTGCTTCCGTAAATTGTCAAACTATATCGTAAAGTTTTAACCCCTGACCCTACATGTAAAATATCGATGAGGGTCTTACTGCTACTCCTGCAAATATAAGTGTGAATAAATCTTAATATTTGGGGTTTGTATGTGCCACCTTACTGGATAGTTGAGCTGAAGTTAAGCTGTACTAGTCATTGAAGTATTTAATTTGCATATTAGAATGTACCAATTTACATTATTCAGCCGATCCTCATCTAGCACAGTGTACCGTATAACTTATGGTTTGAGCCCTAAATTCCAACAACGAGGGTATAAGCAAAACCATATGAACAAACACCCACAGAAATACATTAAATTTCCTTAGGCATTTGTACACATGGGTTTGTTTGTACCACAACTGCCACTGTACTGAGTCTGTAAAACACTGTGTGCCCTTTTCATCCCACAGAAGACCTATTGCACATGCACAGCTACCTTGTAAGAAGGCTTTAATACAATGGTATAAAGATTTTGACAAACTTTCAAAAAATATGAGTTAAATTAAATTCCTGGGACACAATCGCAATCTCAACCATTCCTCATCAATCACACTTTCAAGTTTGCTTTTAAAATGGGGATGGTCGGCTTTGCAAAGAGACTTTCAAAGGTCATGCCAAATGGAAATCAGAAACTTGGGTATGAGTATAATTTTGAGTCATAATGGCGTGTGAGTTCATATAGTATATTGTAGATGTGTAACAGATTTCTGGCCAATTGTTCTAGCACTACCGCAGCAGTCATGAGATCTTGTCCCTTAGAACTTAAAAGGACATATTCCCACAGTTGAAAATGACAATAATACAGTAATTAATTATTCATTTGGGTTTTATTTTGCTATTTTCACTGGCAATGAAATCCTCAAAAATGTAAGTGAAAAACTCATGTAGCGGTAGATTCTTTTGTTTTAATTGCAAAATCATGAATTCAAATCCCAGAAAAAATGTCTAAAATATTAATATGGTGAGAATAAATCCTACAGTAATTTCTCTAAACCATGTAGAATGGAATTTACAGTACATATTCTGTCATTTTCATTCTCTAAATGAAACAACTGTCTTTCAGATAAAGTAAAATACAAATATCAAATGTTAGCTAAAAACAATCACATTCCACTGTTTGTAGAATGTTTGCACAACTGACTGAAAACACTTTAATATTGTATGCATGAAATCTGAGTACTATCTTTATTTCTCTTTCTTTGGGCAATGTTCAAGGAACAGAAATCTTGCGGTAAGATTTATCAGATATGTTGCATTTCAGTTTATTCTCATACATTCATGTGATTGATATTCCACTTTGTCAAAAGCATCTCAGTGGTGATGAATACTAGGGAATTACCTTCCATTTTCCAATTAGCATTTACAATTTATTGGAAATCAGTATTCATATGTTATTTAGTGCCACAGATTGATACTAAACATTGGCTGATAAATATGCAAATTGTGACAGCGAAGATTCGTATCAAGTTTTCCATCATAATGCTCTTTGATCTAGCTGAAATAGTATAGAGCAGGAATATCATACTTACTTGGCCTGGTGCCCATCTAAGCCATGCCTGCGAGCTGATTTTGGTGCATATCGACTCCTTGAGATGATTAACCTGTCTGTCTCAAATGCTTTATGATCAAGACATTGTTGAATTGTGTATCTCTCCGATGGATCCATCTTAAGAGTGTTCTGAGTGGTAAAAAAAATCACATCAGTTGAAAAGGGAAAGTAAATGGTATTGTATGCACCTTCTTTAAATAGTGTTTTTTAATTTGTATGATTTTATCATGCGGATGTAAAAAGGGAATACGTAAATTTAAAGAGGAAATGTAAATAAATGAAAAGACAGTATTCAACCATGCCTCTGTCAGATCCTGTTTTCTGGCAAATTGGGAAAATTAAGATACTTTGTTGAACTGAAAAGTGAAGGTAAACACTGCATTTCTAGTAAATTTCAGCAGCATCTGGTGAAATCAAGATATTTCACCATCCTTAAAGATAATTTCCAGCGGTTTTTCAGATGATACAATGCTGACACAAGTCACACAGGTGATTTGATTTCCTGTTTGATAATTAACAAATTACAAAAAAGGCAGTTTCAGGCTGATATGTTTTTTCCTTTGCTTTCTTCACAAGTCCTTAATAAAAAGCTTTGGCATCAAGCAAACATACTTGGAACACTTTCACTAGCTATAGCAGGACTGATATCTACAAACAGAGTCAGTTGCAAAATCATCAGAAATTACATTCATACTATTATTGTGAATACGTCATTTGTACATCTGATGAATACATATCTAATGATATGTAATTTACTCTGTCGGTATATCGACCTTTGTTCTTTGAGTATCTACACGTGGCTGATAAATTCAGCAGCTGCTCTTAAGGGACATGACCTCGTCATACCAACTATTCTTGTAAAGGTCATCTGAATTCAGACATGCATGGACAGATAATCTGTGAACAACCCTATACCGGTATGTAAATATCAATGGCTGTATGGCAAATAGGAATCATGCTGTTTGATCTTTCTGTCTTTTTTTTATGATATTTGCATTTTACTGCAACTGAGTTACTGAGTTAAAATTATAAGTTTAAAACCTTAATGAGATAAATTTTAATCACTTCTGTCAGCTAGTAACTGATTTATATCCATTCATTATAAATCCTAATTCATTAAGAAACAGTTGATGTTTTCAAAGCAGACTACAAATAAAATATTAACTTTATTTCATTCCTTTGGATGCAATGAAATGTTGATATTATACAAACCTTCATAAAGTCCAACATGACTGCATTGAGTACACCAAAATATCTGCGTTCTAGGGTCTGGAAATTGCTAACATCCGGAAACTGTAAGAGATTTAAAACAAACATACAGAGTTCAATGAATATGTACAATGTTACTGTGCAAATGCAACTAAGTTCACAGATTGTCATCTGTGAATGCAAGATTTCTGAGAAATGCTGCCACTTCATTTATGTTACAAGATGTGAGATCAATGGCTGTGAATTCCATCTATCATAAAATTTGGCAAAGTTCCATGTATCTATGACAACAGAGTATCTGATATCAAAGTTAGATTACTGTGTCTTTAATTGTGCCCTCAAAAATGACATATAGCCGATCTGGGATGTCTTGCTGATATCAATGCATAGGTCATTTTGTCATTATTTTGAAATGAATAAGTAATTGCCTTTTCTCTCTTACCCCTCATACATCCATCAGTTTTTAAGTCTATTTGTAAGTTTGTCTGTCTATACACATCAGTCAGTCTGTTGGTCTATCTGGAGGTCAGTCAGTCTATCTATACCGGTACTATGTCAGTCAGTCTCTCTGTCAGTATGTTTGTCTGGCTGTCAGCCAATCAGTCTGCCAGTCTGCCTGTCTGTCAGTTTGTCAGTCAGTCTGTTCTACTGTCTCATGCTGTCACAATCAAATTATGTTTGTTCTGTTTTGCTGTCCTGATGTTGACAGCTACATTAAGTGATAATATTTTGAACCTAGTGTGTACTTCAGAATCTCTGATTTGAAATGTGAAGTTGCATCATCAAGTCTGCATGTATCGTATTATTGTATACTTGAGTAACTATTTAGGAGAGCAAAAATAAGCCGAGATTTTGAAACAAAAACAGAGTTTGTATTTATATGCTGCATGTTTTATGAAATGACATGTCATTATGTATTCTCATACTCTACAGTCAGTCCCATTCCCATACCATGTCACAAATAGTTTCAACATGGTGTTACAATAGATGTTTTGAGGAAAATCTATTGTGGAAATTGCAAGACAAAGCACTGCAACACTCAGTCAACTTTCTAGTTGCTGTTCCTTTTTGACACACATGGGCCACCACATACTTGTCAGTACTTGTCTTAGAGTGCTGTTGATGCTGAACCTATATATTTATATATGGGGAGAACCATTTGATTTCTGGGGGGGGGGGGTATGGAGGAAAAGGGTATGGAAGCAAATTTTTTTTTCCTGTCAGAGTGACAGCAATTTTTTTTTTCTACTGTCAGACCTGCATCATTTTTTTTTTTCAAATGGAGTAGCAGTGCAAATTTTTTTTTTTATTGGTCATCAAGTTTGTAATGCGTTGTAAAGGGAGCCGTCATTATTTACGGCCTGAAACTCCGAAATTTCGAGTGACACCCCCCCCCCCCCCGCCAACTATGATGAATTTCAGTAACCTCCCTCTCTAACTCTGAAATTTTGACTGATCCCCCACTTAGAAAAGTTTAATACCAATACATGTAATTGTAAAATTTACAAAATACAGCAACAGTAAAGACCTTTCAAATCCTGATGTACCCTGCTAGACTATCATCAGTTATCTCATGATGGTTCAAAAAAGGTGAACACATCAAAATGAAATTCAAAGTCACAATAAAATAAAGATATAAAAGCTCACGCAGTATCTAACCATATAGTATATTGTTTAATTTGGATGGATATTATGACAGGGTTTTCACTAGGATATCTGACCGGGCAGAATTTGAAGTACAGGGGGAGAACATGAGAGAGGCTTAGGGGGAAAGTGTCACAGGGGCTTTCCCCTATCTTGGATGGAATTTTTAAGATATTGATATGTGCAATGGTGCAGTCTGGTGCAATCTGAGAGGTGTTTTTTAATTTTTTTAACTAAGTGAAACTGTCAGAATACCCCAGGGGGAGAGCACGAGAGGGGGTTCCCCCTCTCGTATTGGGAATTTTGAGAAATTGATGTGTTTAATGGTGCAATCTGAGAGGAGTTTCAGTTTATTTTGCACTCGGTAAAACTGTTTGAAAATGACATTGAACACTGATATTTTTTACATTTTTTGCATGATCAGTTTTTGAGTCACAATATTCAACAACCAAACAATGACAATACAATGTGTGAAAAACAGTTCTGTTTGCCAGAGACTGAAGACAAATGAATATACAGGAACGGAAAATCTGTGACCTTCTTGTGTCATTTCTCCAGCTGCCAGCTTCTAATGAAAAGCCTGAATATGGTATGTTTGCGATCCGGTGTTTGTGGTCAGAAAAACAAGGCCCACACATTGTATTTCATTATATTTGTTGTTCCTCAATTTTTCATTGTCAAGCTACATCTTTCTAACAAATTTATATTGAGAAAATAATATATTGGTTTAACACTAGTTTATTGACTCCTGTCTTGTGTTTTAAATTTTCACAATTTACAGAAGTCAAATAGTCCCCTTTAGATAGTGCCTATGCCATTGAGATATTGCAACAGAAATCCTGAAATATGATTTCTTGGGTCAGAAAAGGGAAGGAAAACATTGAGTGTACTGAGGTGTAAAGTAGACCTATGTAGTGCATGCTTTTATCATAAGTGCTGGGAAAAGAAACATAAGAATTGCTTGTGGTAAAACATTTGTGCCGCCTATCGCGGCGCGCTGGCAAAGAATACATGAGAATAAGGTTTCCAAATTTTGCTTATTTCTGGTGCATTGTGACAATTTTTTTTTCTCTTCTGTCTGTTATGACAATTTTTTTTTTCTCAGGCCATGACAGGATCAATTTTTTTTTCTTCTCTCTCACCTGGTGACAAATTTTTTTTTCTCAAATCCTCCATATCCCCCCCAGAAATCAAATGGTTCTCCCCTATACAGTCTCTTTCCATTGGACAACCTCCTGAACAAGACTGTTTTGGAGGCACTGACCGACAGGCCCTTGGAAACAAACATATCCTGTTACCCTCATGGCAAGTAAATATGTGTATGCTATTCCATGATCAACATAAAACTGGCCGTTATGTAAAGAGTAGTTGGGAATTCATGAAGCACAATTAGATTGTCTTACAGCACCTCGTTGGCTATGTACTGAGTCTGATGTAGCCTGGCTATGCCGCTTGCAGAGCCACACTACACCAGTCAGTGTACAGCTTATGAGTTGCTGTGAAAGAGTCTAGATGCACACTTTACCTTGAGTCCTGAGAATCTGGGATTGTTTCTAAACATATCCATCTGATCTGGAGGTAGTGGTCCTAATACTTTTTGTATGGTATATAACTGATCTATCTCACTCTCGCCAGGGAATAGCGGTTGTCCGTCACTAAGTTCACCTAAGATACATCCTATTGACCAAAGATCTACTGGTTTACCATATGCAGCCCTGTTCAAATGATGAAATCAATTAAAAGTCACGAGGTTAATGGTCAGATGCATTACTGCACACATACCAGTACATCAAATTTCTTTCAAAAATCAAGTGTTCAAATATGCATTCTCTGGAGAAAATAGTTAACTACTAAGTCGAAATCTTATTTCGAGTGGAAAAGCAAGTTTTTGCCCATCTTTCTTGATGTCAAGATATACAAAATATTACATCTACTAGTATATCAATGTGATATATACACTAGTACTGATACAAATGAAATATTATTGGATGCGTTTAGTTGCGACAAAAACTTTACATCCACTACTAAAACCCTGCCGAGAATGCTTGGCCATGAACACATTAGTTTTTGTTCTCACATGCTCAGCACAGGCTTGGCAAGGGTTTAAACTCCATTAAATCACACTGAATCACCATGCTTTATTGCCTGGGTGAATACAGTGATGTCCTGTCTTACAAAATTTGTGTGTTATTGAAGTCTAATGCACCACAGAACAAATCAAATGTATTCATTGACATTTCTGAATTCCTTGGAATGCAATTCCATTTCCTGGTTGAAGTCACTGATACTAAAAGATTCCACTGATATCCAATGATACAAAGAAATCTGGCCAAATGTAAGAATAAACCTTAATTATATCCCTATCAGTGACGGAGAAAAAAACACTAGCAAATATAAGTATACAAAACTTTGTTGTACATTTAAGTCATATCACATAAATTGTTTTCTATGATGTACAATTTTTTTTCTCTAGTATAATTGGGTTGGATTTTCCATGATAGTGGTAGACACCATCATATCACCATATATAGCTAGACTACGTGACATCTTGCATGAACACAATGACTCACTGCATCAGGATAAAATTCACCTTTCAGTATGCTGTCTGTTACAGCTGTTTCAACTCACATGTGAGAATGGTAACTGAGCAACATGAGAAGTTGCTAATGTATGCCATTCAAAGCCAACCCACATAGACAAATGGTATGTAGGAGGATGAAAAAGAGACACCTTGCCATCCCATAAAATACTCCAATATTTAGTTTTAAAAGAGTTGAAATTTACAATCAAATGTTTGAGACAGAAAAAAAAAGTAAAAGATTATGAATTATTTTACTCATATAGTTCTTACTCAGTAGCTTTTTAACTCAAGTGTCAACATATAGATGTAATACGGTATGCTCATTACATGTAGTAGAGAAATTTAGCTCTATTTGGCTTTGCGTAGGAGGTTCTTGTTCAATTTTCTTGGATGTTCATGCACTTATTCATTGCCGGACCTGAGGATTTTTGTTAATGGCTATAATTGTACTCAGCTGTTTGGCTCAGATACTATTTCCTGCCTGACTGTTGTTTACTTGCTATGGTTACTGATCCACCCAACAACCAGGTGACACATTACAAAACAATGTGGATTTGCATAATGCTTTCATGATAATACAACAACAGCTATTTTGCAATTCTAATCACCAAGATATCCTGATACGACTATTTAAAACAGTGACACTGCTTTGGTGAGTGTCATTTCAAAATCTGCACATGAACAGTACTTTGATTCAAAACTGCAAGCTGTTTCTCAGGTTTTATCTTTTTTCTACCAAATTACTATTGGTATATTAATATTGATAAGTTGCACAGAGCCATAAAAATGATTTCCACACATCACTAAAATGAGTGTGAAATCAGAAATTCTAGTATTTTATGTATGTGTTCAATTTAATAAAATCCTTTGGATTGGAATATGTTCTTCATAACAGTTTCCAGACAGACCTAAACAGTGAACAGTTGAGTATATCATGCACATCATGTACAATAATACATGCATTTGCTGGCTAATTCCATGATTATTTTCTCTTTTCAAGGGATCCCACCACAGTTTAACACTAGTTTCAATATTCTGCAATTGTAAAACCATTTCCACAGAAATGTTATCATCTGATTTAAAATAATTCCAATGAAGTGGTTTGCACAATATAACACAATCTGAGATGCTGACTTGCCACACATACAGTTGTAAATGTGAATGCTATTTTGAATGACAAAAAAAAACAATGCACTACTTTGATTCATTGAAATGAAATCAGTTCTGTCAATTAATAAATATGACCTCTTCACAAATGAAATATTGACATTATTTCAAATTGGTACTCGCTTTTCCAACAGCTGTGGGGAAGTGGCTATAAGTTGCCATGACAACTATTGATAATCAATAAGTTTTACATAGAAACTAAAATATGATTACTCAACCTTGATGATCTGAAAATTCACCCTCTGGTTATGTTACAAAGTGTACATTATACACAAGAATAAGTGCCGGAAGGTAAACGTAACACCATACAGTTATTCAAATAAAAGAACATATTCTTTGGCTATTTTTGATTTTCAGCAAAAACTACGGCTTACTTACACTCCTGGAGTATGTAAAGTGTAAAAAAAACAAATTATTAAAAATAGCGTCAATGACACTGTAGCTCCCATCCTGGACTATTTAGTGTTTGTTCTCTGGTCAGATATTTGAACATGTGTGAAAGGGATAAAGTGCATGAAGTGAAAATACTTAAATGAAATGTACTGGAGACAGTGAAATATGTTTAATGTAATTATTCAGAATATAAAATGGAAAAAATACAGAATTAGATATATCGAATACTGTGATACAACCATTAACTCAACAAGTCATTGACAATGACATAGTCCCCACTTGTAATAGGAGTATTAGTCTTGATGGGGCAGGAAAATGTGGTCATTAAGAAGTATCACTGGAGTGTATATGTTGAGATCTATGGGCACATAGGTCTATGTCGTTGTTCCCAATTTGAAACACATGAGGCATGTCTAAGTTATGGTTCTAAATCGGAAAAAAGATCAGACCTCTAGCAGTATTTGCCAGCCAAGAAATACATATGCGCATTATAAATGAGGTACAAGATGTGACATCTTAAGGTCTAATATCCTATCAAAATTGGAGGGTATAGAACTTGTGGTTACTGAAATATGCATATATATGTATAATCAAGGTCAAAGGTCATCGAGGTCACATGACATTTTGAAAAAAAAATTATATTGCTAATTAATCCCTATATGCCAAAAAATCAGATCTCTAGCTCTATTCGCTTGCCCAGAATTAGATGTGTACATAATTAATGAGGTAAAGCGTGTGTTGTCATAAGGTCTCCCATCCTACTAAATACAAAGGACATAGCACTTGTGGTTACTTATTTATTGACATAAATATATATTTTAGGTAAAAGGTCATCGAGGTCACATGACATTTGGTCAAAAAATTTCTCTCCTATAGTTATCCCTATATACCAAAAATCAGACATCCAGCTCTATTGGCTCGCTCAGAATGAGATATGCGCATAATTATTGAGATACAGTATGTGGCGTCATAAGGTGTCCCATCATACCAAACATGAAGGGTGTAGCACTTGTGGTTACCGAGTTATGGAAAAATATGTATATTTGAGGTCAAAGGTCACCGAGGTCACGTGACATTTTGTCAAAAAAATTGTTTTGCTAAGTTATCCCTATATACCAAAAATCAGACCTCTAGCTCTTTTGGCTCGCTCAAAATTAGATATGTGCATAATTAATGAGGTACAATATGTGGCGTCATAAGCTGTCCCATCATATCATACATGAAGGGTGTAGCACTTGTGGTTACTGAGTTATGGACAAATATGTATATTTGAGGTCAAAGGTCACCGAGGTCACATGACATTTTGTCAAAAAAAATTGTATTGCTAAGTTATCCCTATATACCAAAAATCAGACCTCTAGCTCTATTGGCTCGCTCAAAATTAGATATGCACATAATTAATGAGGTACAATATGTGGCGTCATATGGTGTCCCATCATACCATACATGAAGGCTGTAGCACTTGTGGTTACTGAGTTATGGACAAATATGTATATTTGAGGTCAAAGGTCACCGAGGTCATGTGACATTTTGTCAAAAAAATTGTATTGCTAAGTTATCCCTATATACCAAAAATCAGACCTCTAGCTCTATTGGCTCACTCAAAATTAGATATGCGCATAATTAATGAGGTACAATATGTGGCGTCATAAGGTGTCCCATCATACCATACATGAAGGCTGTAGCACTTGTGGTTACTGAGTTATGGACAAATATGTATATTTGAGGTCAAAGGTCACTGAGGTCACGTGACATTTTGTCAAAAAAATTGTATTGCTAAGTTTTCCTATATACCAAAAATCAGACCTCTAGCTCTATTGGCTCACTCAAAATTAGATATGTGCATAATTAATGAGGTACAATATGTGGCGTCATAAGCTGTCCCATCATACCATATATGAAGAAAAAAATTCACTTGTGGCTACTGAGTTATGGACAAATATGTATATTTGAGATCAAAGGTCATCAAGGTCACATGACATTTTGTCAAAATATCCGAGATATCTGTGTGAACGGATGGACTCACGGATGGACGAACAGACGGACATGACCCAATCTATAAGCTCACTGGACTTCATCCGTGGGGACTAAAAATTGTGTCACTGCATCCTTTTTGCAATATGAATACGATGAGAAACTAAATTTTTATTTTTCGTGGCCTTATACATGGGAGTCTATGGAGATCTGCCTTATACATGGGAGTCTATGGACGTGTAAACTAAAAATATGCAAATTTCACCACGATTTGCCCAAATTTGGGAAAGGTCACTCCTATGCACTTCCATACCAAGTTTCAAATCAATCGGACTTGTGGTTTCAGAGCAGGAGATTTTTTGACCAAAAATGGAGAAAATTACAAAAAAATTCATGAAAAATAGCAAGTCCAAGATACTGACCCAAGATGTGCACAATCATTTCATGTCAGCCCAAAGTACTTACATGCTAATTTTTCATGTAATCTGCTCAGTGGTTATTGAGTTTTTTCAATTTTGACTGTTTTTACAGTTTTTCACTTAATTTGCATAGTTTTGGCAATGAAAACTTCATTTGAAGAAAATCTCATCTACAGCCCATCATCAACGTACACACCAAATATCAAGATGAAATGTACAGCGGTTTTGGAGTTTTTGATGTTGACGGACAGACATACAGACATACAGACATTTCCCTAGCCTATAAGAATAGCTTCCATTGCCATATATACATATGGCTATGGGAGCTAAAAAACACTGGTTGTCTTTATAAAACTTACCCTAGCAGTAATTCTGGAGAACGATACCACCGTGTTGCAACATAGTCTGTGTAATTTGCATTACCACTACCTGTCAGATTGCGAGCAAAACCTGTAATTGAAGATACAAAATGACAAGAATTGAGTTATTTCAAAAACTACTGTACACCACTGGAAATCACGCAGTAATGAGAACTGACGTCTGTCAACAGAGTTTTTATAAAGCCCTAACATAAAGAGTCAGAAAATACAAAGCATGTTGTTTGTAACAGTATTGCCTGCTTTGTATTGGCCTGCCAAAGCACACATGTACACACTGCATGATAGTGTTTTTGCTATGACAGAATTTTAGGTCTTTTTGCTTCTTTGCATAAAATCCATAAACCACTG